>NC_028645.1:83516380-83660251 GCF_001406875.1 Solanum pennellii
AAGGGAATTTCATAAAAGTCATCTGATTCCTTAGCCAAGTCACAACTTCACAATTGCCAACCTGGTTTTACAATGTTGATTCTTTCTTATATATATATATTATATATATATATATAATACTTAAACGAAATTAGAATTTTCACTGAACAACAAATTATTTTAACAATATACAAATTATGTAATTTTTCGTCGATCCTCCCCCTATTTCTTTATCTGACTTGATTCTATAGTCTTTTGAAAATATCTTCCCTAATCTTAATAAGATAGAAGTAAAATCTTTCTAAATTTTATTTGTAAAATCATACCGACTCCATTATTGTTATGGATTATGGTGAAATTAAAGTTATATGAAAGTAAAATTTAAGGAGATTAATTAGTAGATGGGGCTTTGGATTCCAGCTGAATTACACTAACAAGACATAATTCTTAATCAAAACAACTGGAGTTAATCAGACACAATTTGTTTTTGTCCCCACTAACAGCTGTTTTCTAATAACAACAATCCTATCTTTTCCACAACTCACGCTACTTATTAAGGTTTTTTTTTTAATCATTTTTTTTCAATTTAATTTGACCCCACTTTTTATGATTATGACATATAATATTTATCAATTATAAATAATAATATAACATAAGTAGCAAAACTACTTTATTTTACAATTTTAGTCCTTATTATATAAACCTTCCCACCATTTATTTACGCACAAAACAATGTTAATTTTCTAATACCTTTGTAAAAATTAATTGCTTTAATTGAGAAAATATTTATTCGTAACCGTTATTTATATCATTTGGAATTATATTATTCTTAATTATTAGGCCTCAATGTAAATTGCAATATAATTTGTTAAATTTAATTATCATACATAAAGTGTATAAAATATATGAAAAATAAAACAATAGAGACGCGCAAGTAGACGCTCTCTATAATTGGCGCATAATTTTGGAGTAAAAAGACAATTTTCAAGATGATGACTAATTTTCGTCTATTTATTATTTCGATTTGTCTATTAAAATATATTTTTTTTTACATAATTCAAAAATTATTGCACATGAGCGAATTTTCGGAGTTTCAAAATATAAAGAGGTAACTAAATGAAATATGACAATTTTGTCTTTGAATATTTGAATTAGTGATAAAATTAAAATGGTAAGAAAAATATGTTTTTAATAAAGTACATATCCATCCTCCCAACACAATTTCTTACCAAATTAAATGAGACTACAAAATATTTTACAAAGTGCAAATCTTGGTAGAGTTTGCTAATTGCCTCTCCAATTTTTGTAGTAAGAATTACATGAAGGAGAGAAAAATAATTGAAACGGTAATAATAACAATAATCAGAATCAGCCAAATTAATCACTAAATAAATCAAGAATTTTGAAGAGAAAAAAATATCTCTTTAATTTCTTCTTTCTTCTTGAATCGCGATATTTGCTTTGAATAGGTCTTAATCGCGAATTTTCCCTCTCTTTATGTACAAAGCCTTAGGGCCTCAAATAAATTCATCAATTTTTACTGAGCTCTTTTGGGTCATAGTTCAACTTTCATTTGAGAATTAGGTACATTGCCTGCATTCAACAAAGAAAAAAAAAATGTTCAAACTATTTTGTATAAAAATCGATAGGTGCGATTTTCTAAGCGAGTTTATCTTTTGTATACTGACAGTGTAAAAATATATATTTATACTAATAAACCATTTAAAGAATAGATCATACAATAAGACAAGTTACCTGCTACACTCGGAAAACTTTGGTTCTGATTTTGGCCAAATCCCATTTGAACAACACTATTGAGATCATCCTCAAAGAATGTGGGGACCTAAAAGAAACAAATTAAACTTTCATTAAGTATGTTACAATTTTTTTAATAAATTCCTATTTTGCTCGGATCACCCTAGATTAATCTTCGATATTTAGATGAAACGACACAGATATAATAATATTTTTGAAGAATTCGAACGATCAAGATTAAATTTATTACCTGAGGGGTAGGTTCAGCAAAACCATCTAGAGGAGGCAATTGCATACTTGAATTTCTGATCAAATTAGGATTCAATGAGTTAATTTGGAAAGGAAACTCTGTTCCTTTATGATAATTTTGGTTTGGTTGAGATTGAAATCCATAAGGAAATGCTTGCGTTGATGTTTCTGATTGATACATGTTATGTCCCAATGATCCCCTAGATTGAAACATCTGAAAAAAATACGCAAAAATATTGTCAGGTACGTGTCGAATCCTCTAATAATAGTTTAATAATATTTCTCAAAAATCCGAATAACCGAGTTAAATTGACTTACATCCTTGGAAAGAAGTGCTTCCATGTTGAAGTCCATTCTTGGATTCACAGTAGCTAATTTCATTGAAAGGAACTTCAAAAATGACATTAAACAAGTATAAGAATTTAATAGTATAGTCTATAAATAGGATTCCCGTAAAATTTAAGTATGTTACAGCAAATTCGATCATAATTTACCTCAACTTGACGTTGAAGTGATTGTACATAGTTAATAATCTCATCAAGCATTACAGCTTTTCCAGTCACCTATAGTAAAAAAAAATTCAATTTCACATATTAAAATTATGAATCTGCTGAGTAAATCAACAAAATAATTTATTTATTTTTTCAAAAAATTAAAAAATCACCTTATTGCAGCCTGGTACAAGATCTTGTAAAAGCTTCATTCTTTCACTAATTTTCTCCCTTCTCACCTGTCAAAGTTTGAATAAACGATATATTAGGAAAAAAACATAGTCACACCTATATCAGATCCTCAAAAAATTACGATATTTTTGAAAAATTTGAGCAAAAATCGGAGTTGTTACATACTCTTTCAGCTAGACTGTGTGCATCTGTGGCCTGTCCCCTTCTAGCTCTCACATGAATATAGTCTTTTGGTGGTTCTGTTGCCTTTTGGTTATCTTTATTTTCTTCTAAAACAGCATTTTCCTCTTTTTTTGTTACTTTATTTTCATTTTCCTCAGACTTGCTTCTTTTGGCATTTGATTCATTTTTATCCTGCAAAATTAAGTACAATAATATTAGTACTACTAATTTTTTCGTAATAGTTATTATCTCAGAAAATTGCAGCGACTTTCTAACATACTAACACATTGTTTGAATGACTAGCTGAGAAATCAACTTGTGACTTACATTGACAATCTTGGATGATTTTCCCTTGGAAATTGATTTTCTTTTTCTTGAATTTGTATCATTTTGACCAATTATTTGCTCAGAAAGTGATGAATTTTCTCTTGAATCTCCAAATTCAGAATTTCTTTGAACCAAATTGACATCTTGAATCTTGATGGAATGATTACTTTCTAAATTTGTAGCAAAACAAGAAAATCTAGCAGCTCTTTCTGCAAATCCAGGATCAGTAGTAAATTGTGTTGGTGGTAAATTTCCTCTCATAGAAAGATTCAATTTTGGTGGAGAATTTAAAGGGGTACTATAACAAGAATTATTAGTACTACTACTATTATTAGTAGTATTAGTATTATTGTTACAAATACTTCCTAGTCTACCAATTAATTCCCTTAATACAAAATTATCACTACCACTATTATTATTAGGAATTGAAATAGGAGAAGATACCATTGAACTTAATGCTGATTCAAATGGATCAGAATTGTTGTTATCTAAATTGGGATTAAAGAAACAATTTTGAAGATGTTCATAGGTAGTGTTATCATCATTAATGAACAAATTTCCCTTTTCCATTTTGAAAAGAAAAAAAAACCCCAAAAGGCTAAAATTCAAGAAGTAATCAAGAAGAAAAAAGGGTAGGAATTTTCTTGGAAAAAAAATGGACACAATATCTTTTGGAGTAGTAACAAAATATTAGAAGAAAATGACTTTGTTGTTTGAAAGGAAAGAAAACATGTAGAGAGAATTGGAAGAGAAAATGAGGAAAGTGGGATTGAAAAATATAGGAGGAAAGTTAAATAAAATGGACAATGTGTGTTTGACCTTTTGTTAATAGGTGGTGGGACCCACGTAAGGACATCGATATAAATATAAATTTAATCGAATTTTAATATGAATAGCAGACATCGAACGAGAAAAAAATAATTAAAAAATAGGTGGTGGGGTGAGATGGGGTATGGGGAAGTAGGGGGGTGGTTGCCGGGCCTTAAACGTCAAACTAGCTGATGTTTATTTTGTTATGGGAATTAATGAAAAAAAACTATATAGTATTTCAAAATGCCCCAAATTTAAGTATGTGGTACTATTATGTACATCAATTTTCGTTATTCATCACACTTCTAGTTCAATCATGTCTTTATGGTTAGTAATTTCTCGTATTTGTTTTATCATAATTACAAATTAAAAAATTGTTCCAATGTAAAAATAGGTAAATTTCACATGTTCAAATAATTTTATGAGAAAAGTAAATTAGATTAGGTCTTTGAACATGAAGTAGTAATATTTAAAGGGAAAAAAAATATGATTCCTCTATTTCAATTGTTCCTTTTTGAGAAGAATCGATAAAGAAACAAGAAATATTTCAACGCGATTCAATTTCATAGTATAGAAACTATTTCGATTTTAGTGAAATTATAATATTAGAAGAACTTACAAATTTTGATGCAGAGAGTTTGACAAATTTTTTTAGTAATAATTGATCATTTTGATATTTTGAAATTGGATGATGGATTTAGTCCATTTTTAAACTGAGCTTGAAGTTAAAGTTGAAATATGTTATTTAGAAATTAAAATTGTGTTTCTACTTTATTCCACATTAAAACAAAAGTAATAATATTGCATTTCATTTTCTTGTTCTTTGCTATTTATTTCAATTTTTGTTTTGTTTAGAGGAAAGAGATAGGAAAAGCCTTTGTATTTTTGTCATTTTTTCCCCACTTTAGTTCCTTCTCTTTCTTCTTCTTCTTCTTCTAATTTTTAATTAAATAAAATAGTTTTCTCTATGTTTTCTGTCTTCACTATGTATTTATGGAATCATTTTATTTTTAAATGAGAAAACTCCACTCATAAAGATGTCACATTAATGAATGGATCTAAGTTTTTGAAAAAATTGTTTTTAAATAATACAAATGTAGATACGTATTCATACGAGTTATTTTCGATGTTATGACGAATTGACAATAATATTTCTCTACATATATCTTTATATAAATTAAAAAGTTCGAATTTAAATCTAATATTCTTATTCGCTAAACATGGTAAAAAATTAATCAAAAAACAAGAAAATTTTCAAAAAATGTAACGTGGAGAAAGTGCAATAAAGTCCCTTTTCAATTATTTTTACAGTATTTTAGTTGTTCTTTATTTCTCACTTTGTGGCGGCCTTTATTTTCCTTAAAGAATTATTTCTACATAAAAATTTAAAAGTCTTGGTTGGCCTATTTTTTTTATATTTATTTTTTGTGAAAGAGTAATGAGGAAAACAGATCTAAAGGGGTCTATTTGGGACCCACAAGAAAAATATTTAAAGCAAACAAAAGGTTTTGAAAAAAAAAAACACTATTTTTTCTTAAATCTTTATATTTAAGATTCATAGCACTTGGTAGTAGAATTGGAGTTTACTTCTTCACAAAGTAATTTATAGTAGTATATAGAAAAGTATATACTACTAAAATTAGGAGCATATTATAAAATATGTGTTTAAATATCTAATGATATATCAGAGATATACTAATTATAAGGTTTTCCTTTTTTTTTTGTTTTTGAAAATAATTTTGTTCATGTGAATTTGAGTATATCTATCATTTATAATATCGTCGATTATTATAATCACATACTCATAAATAAATATAATTTATAATAACATAATCAGATAATTACAAACATTTTTTTTAATCTATCTTTTTATATTATTTGCACTTTTCACAAATATACCTATTTTTAATTTTGAATAACTATACTTTTACCTTTGATTTATGTTTATTATATAAAATATACATACACACTCATAAAGTCCCTACTTTGTAAAAAAAGTTCTCCATCATTCAAGATTTTGATTGTTACGCTCCTTAATTTCATCAATTAACAAAATATAATACATACAATGCATGATCTCATTATAATATATTTTTAATCACCTCATTTTTGGTATAATTGAAATTTTTATTAATTAAAAACTAATCAATTGAAATATTTTTGTACCATAATTTCTTTCTTTCTGGCTGTATTCAATATAATTATAGTGGCAGAGAGTTGTTGATCCAACTATTATTCAAATAATAAAGTAAATAAAAGCATCTTCCAAAGCTTCTAAGGGAATAAGTGATTACATTATTTTATTATTAAGATTAAGTGAAAGTAGCAAGTAAGTCAATAACACAAGATTGATTTAAGTGTAATTAGTTGTGTTTAGTTGAAATTAATCACTAAATTACTAAAGGGAAGAAGAGGACAATGATGTAGAATAACATAATACAAGACAAACATAGAATTATATATTGTATTTTTACTTCTATTATGTAAATTAATTATTGCTATTTTATGTACAAACTTATAGTGGTAAGTTTTTTAATTTTTAGTTTCAAACTTGTACAGATAGATGATTGAATTTTTATATTTTTCTGTACTTGTTTTCATCTTGGGAATTGTAAAGGAGAAAAAAATGGCTCCTCATTTCTGTTTTTATCCACCATAATAATAAAATGGATGTAAAGGAGTTTTATGTTAATTATGGGTTTAATTAATTATTTGATAAATTGGATAGGAAGGAAATTATTTATTTTTAATCTTGATCAACTCTAATCTACTACAATCTAGATACAAATTCATGTTTGTGGCATATTAAATTATAATCAACTCATTTGAATAATATTAAAATCTAGATACGAGTTTACGTTTGTGGCATGTTAAATTTATAATAAGACTTTGAAGAAGCTTCAATAGCTAATAGTTTCTTTTATTTTCGATCAATTCAAAATTTCTTTTACATAATCTTGAATCTTATAATTGGTGTTCATACTCAATAGCTAATAGTGTCTTTCAATTTTGATCAACTCAAAATATAATATTTGCGATACGATAAATTTTATAATTGATGTGTACATACCTCCATGAGTGTTAATATTGATTGGATTCTTTTTTCTCTCTAGTGTTCTTGGTGAAAGTTTATTATAATTTAATTATTTTATGGAGTTGGTGATTGAAGAAGGTATTGTAGGCTTCGATGGGCTAGAAAACCTATAACGATCTTGTACCAATTATATAAAGAAAATTTTAATTTTTGTGTTCCATTAAATACTCATTTTTCCATAAAGTCTACTAGTGTCAAGTGTGGAAGCTCGATTACCAAGTGAAAGAACAAATGTTTTTGGTTAGAGCACAAGAAAAAAATAACAAAAAAAAAATACTAGAGGTGGTTTGTCTTAACATAGGCCTAGTATTTTAATATCAACTTATTAGTTTGACTAATTATTATTTATTTTGTTGTTATTATTATTGCATTTTTCGAGTCGACTTTGCACAATTTCCTTATACTTTTCTATAATTTTTCTTTGTTTTTGTATTTGGATTGTGCATCGCAGCTAAAAGTTTTTTAAAAATATTTTTTTTGAACGAAATAATAATAAAATTCGTATAAATATTTACCTCTGAATCTCATTTATAGGATTTCATTGGGTATTTTGTTGTTATTATTGTGTTCTTTTCTAGTAGCTAGACTTTGTATAGTTTCCCTATATTTTGTTATATTTCTTCTTTATATTTGTATTTTGGAATTGTACAACTAAACATAAAATCTTTTGAAAAATATCTCTTTATTTCATTATTGTTATTGTTATTGTTATTGATCAACCAATGTTTATGTACAATTATGTATAATGATTATATAATCTATGAATATCAAGATTAAAAAAGTAAACAATAAATATACTTGATTATTCGTATAAAGACCTTGATTAATTATTCACATATTTTAATCTAATTAAGTATTATTTTGTGTAAGTTCATTTCATCTGTTTCACAAGTAGACTTTTTGACTTAAAATGACAAGTAGTTGTACAAAAATAACAAATAGAGTACTTTTTTTTTCAAGCGTAAAATGTGTGTCTTTTTGTGATTTAATAATTAAAATTTCTTTTAATTCATGAAAATATAGAAATTAAAAAAATAAATAAACTGTGAGTAGTTAGCCCATAGAAATTGTAATTCTATTGGTGGATATTATAACTTTATTTTATTTTCTTCCTTTTAAGGTAGTTCTGCCAAATTTTCAGGATTGACCACGTGTTGTAAAGTTTTGGTCAATTCCCATAACCTGTAGAATCTGTATTTTTCAGTACTGTTACTAACCGTTAAAAATAGTAAATGCTATATGTACGTAGAATAATTATTTTTGACATGAAATCGATTTGTTTCGAATGATGAATAAAAATAAGAATGAAATAACTTTATTTTAGAGTTGTTGTTGCTACGTGACTTTTAGACCCTTCACATGTATATATATTATTAGCGTTAAACATATATACACATAAGAAAATAAGAAAATTATTAGTAGAATTTTGATAAATATTAAATTATGAACGCATAAGTAATGAATCTGAATCATTAAATTATGTTATTTTCAATATCTTCTTATTGACTTATAGTTACGTCAATTATGGATATAATCGATAAGTTAAAGTGTTCTTTATCAATTTATTGATCTTAAATTTTAAATTCGTCTCTTAACACACATATCGAGAAATAATTTATTTATTTTTTGATATTAAAAAAGCAAATGCGTGAATGCATTGCATGGATTTGCATGGGAGTTGAAAGAACTATAGAGACAAAAAAAATCTCATAATATAATATAGTAATAAGTATGGTTTTGCATTTAATTTATTTATATTTATTTATTTTGCTGACCAAAACCAACTTTTCCTCTAACAAGCCACCGCCCCAAATCTTTCATCTTACACGTTAATAATTTTTTCTCCAAACTCAATAAATGCAAGTGTGGACTGTATATACATTGATGAATTAAATTCATGCATTATGTACATATATGAAGGGACATATTAATAAGGTTCACAAAAGTCATTCTTTTTTAGGTATACATGTAGCTTCTAAAAAATGACAAAATATATATGTACTTTTACATTCAACGATAATAATGTATCAAATGTAATTTTGCTTTAGTACAATTTGGGGCAGGTGGTGTTAAGTTGTGTGCATAGCTTTATACTGACCTTTTGAAGATAGAGATCAATTAGGTCGTTTTTTATAGACCCTCGAGCCTCATGAGCTGATCAAATAATCTTATAAGTGAAATCTTAAAAGAATTAAAGTTACACAAATTTTATTCTTATACCTCGTAATAAGATAAAAAAAATTGTTTCTGAAAAAACCTCTAACGACATATTATTAGTGTTATAGGTGACCATGTAATATATGGGAGTTTGCTTATATTGTTGATTTCAAGTCCAAATAAAATGAAAAAATTATGATAGGTAGGGGGCTATTGAATAACAATTTCTTTCATAATAAATCTTTATAATAGTGTATTAATAATACAGATTGTTGAAGTAGAATTAAATTAGAGGAATGTGATTATTTTTATATAACCGATATGGAACGGAGACGTATATACTATCATTGTTATTTAATAATCCATATGTTGATAATTAGTTTGAGATTCATAATATATGTATGTAAATTTAATTTAATTCATCTCTTACTATATATTATACGGTTTTATTTATTCTAAAATATTTTTCTTTAAAAAGGTACGTATTTCTCTTATTTTGTCTTTTCTTATAATAACAATTGATCTAGAAATCACATTTAAGCGTAACAATATTTTTTTAGTTTTTGATGTTCAATATTCATAAAATGCTGATTAAACTAGATTTGTGCATTGCAATTTACATGATTCATTTTCGATGCAATGCTCTAGAAATTTCTTTTTCATTTCGTTGAATTTTAAGGCTCAAATAGACTATAGTTCTTCATCAAAATAAATAAATTTCAATCATTTTATCATCACGAAATTGTATAGCAAACTATTATTTCATTTCACACGATAACACATTTTTTAAAAAATTGACCAGCCATTGTTGACTATATATATAGTCTAATACATTAATTAATTAGCCACTCTTGTTCCATACAACTTGTATTAATTTTATTTCAGTTTCAAACTTCAAAGATGCCTCTATGTCGGCAAAGAACAAAATTTATTAGCCCACTAGTTAAAAAAATTACAAAAAAAAGGTAAAATAAAATAATAGTTTTATTAAAAAGGATAAAATGAAGGCTCAATAAATACTTGAACAACTCTTTGATCCTAACGTGACATTCAATCATTAGAAAATAAAAAATAAAATTGTAGCTCCCTTTTGACCTAATAAATATGTTATGTATCCTTCGTCTAGGGACAAGTGTTGCTTTCTTATTGGTACTTGGCACAAAAATCGAGGTAAAACTTTGTTTATTAGGGTATTAAGTAAGTTTTAAAAATGGTTTAATTTATTGACATTGCAGGTTTTCTTAGAATAGATCGTTTTGTTTTCCTTAATTAATTTATTATACTAATATAATACGTATGTAATTGCCTCTTGTTTTCTACCGGTGTTATTTTAAAGCTTGATTAATTTAAAATAGGTAAGGAAGTTTAATTTTTGATTTGACTCTGATTTCATTTTCATAATTCAAATTGATTGAAAATTATGCTTAAGTATTAAGAAGGATTACTTACCATTTTATCTTAAGTTTGTGTGATAAATGTGAATTTATCAATCGCAGATTCGATTAAATCAAAAATCAACTCACAAATTTTACTTTGCGATAGTTCTTTCTTTGTCAAGGTTTACTTATTCATATGTTGCGAATATGATTAAAATAAATAATAGTATTATTTCACTCTAATAACTTGAACTTTCTTATTTTTAGATATGACAATCATAAAATTGAACAAAAGTATCAGAGCGGACGGACAAATTTTGAGATCAAGTTTCGCTGTCACGCATTATCAAATTAAAAAAACTCTATATATACTTGTCCCGTTAAAAAAGATTAAATCCATATACAAAAAAACATATTGAAATGATATGTTCACACATTTCAATACCGTGAACCTTCGAGTGATCATATGCATCATTTCTCCTTTGCAAATAATTTTATTGAAGCAATAGTACACCAGATTTTGATCGATCTCATTTATATTTCCCTTTATGAAAATCATTTCTAAAACAATTATCATTAATGAGTTTTTACTTTTTACTTAAAATATAAATTTAAATTTTCACGATTAAGTACGAAAACATGTGTGAATTTAATTATAACCAATAAGGTTATCTAGAAATTTCTCCTTGAACTTAGATAAAGATAAATAAATTGTTTTTTAAAAGTATAATTTTTCCAGTAAATATTGAAGAAGTCTCTTCCAATCAAAGCCTAGAAGGAATCATTTGTATATGTATATGTCAGGAAGGTTAATGATTAAGGGAAGATTAAATTATTTTTAAGTGATAATTAATTAAATATTTGATTAAACGACAGGGGTGTCAGAAAACAGAAATTATTCGATTTATTATTGCAAATAGTTTATTTTAGAATTGCAATTTCATTTCAATATTTAATGACCGACTTCTTTTGTTTTAATATACAAAGAGGGAGGTTAATTAATTAAATATATTATAGGTAACTTCTAATGTAGTATATTAATAAAACAATTTTATTTTTGGATTTTGGTTAGTACTGTTATGTAATTTTCCATCATGACTCTGTAAAGCAAATTTTTATTTTACATAATATTAGATATATATGAATTTAAGTATATAGAATTTATATGAATATTAAGAAGCTATAAAGTTAATCCTCACTTAGATCAGATTGAGATATGTTGTTATTCTTGTTCTTCTAAGATAGTCGTTAATATAAACTTGCTCCAACTCATATAAATAATGAAAATCGAATGTTAAATTCTTAGAGTTTGATTCAAATAAATTTTGTATAACTCTCAATCATGTGATGATAGTTTATATCTATGATTCGTGGAATTTCAATCAAGTTGATATGAACACATGGAAGAATGTTAGTCTTTTAACATGCAAATCACCAGTATTTAAGCATAAAAATAATTTTTAGTCAAGCTTAGAAAGTCATACATATATCAATCACCTTGTTTACAAGTAAAGTAACTTAAAAGATAAAAAATAAAAACTTAATAATAAAAACAAAAGAGCAAAAGTGATATAAGACTTATGAGTGGGATTCCTCTAGGTTCCCATTTTCTTCTAAGTTGACTTTTAAATATTTTAAACTAATTTCTTTTATTCATCTTTTATTTATTTATTTTTATATTTATATTGGATTTTAGCTTGTCCCATAGACTTGTGTATATGTGTTGTATATCATATATGAAGTATGGTTAAAAGAAAAAAAGAAGGGTAAGTGATCATGTACTAAACTCTTGCTTATTTATGCAAAATTTAAAGAATGAGAGGACGATAAAATACACATCAAAATGAATATTAAATTCACTATCGATTGAATTTTTCGACGGTAAGTAATATACTTTTTAAATAATTATTAATATATTAAATTAGTGCTTAATTATGAGTTATAATAGTTTATGTTTTACTGTAGAATGAAATTTCACTGAGTCAAAATGATGAATCTTTAAGAATAATATGTATATTATAATGTTTTTAATCAATGGAAGTTCAATATTCAAACTTGAAAATATTAAAACAATTAACAAGTAATTTAAATATGTGGGACATTAATTAACAACCATCGAAGAACAACAACATCACACGTACCAATCATGTGTGGAACGTGTACACATAAATAATAATAATGGTGTCGAAACAGACGATAATCTCTATAATAATATGCTATGCATAGAAGTTTTGTCCCTTTTTTTTACAAAAATCATGTCCCTATATTTGTCCTCAATAATATTAAGCTATATAAAAAATTATTAAAGTTGACTGCATCATTTACATGTTTATTTATATATAAATAGTGAAAATAGAAAAATAAAAATAAAACAAAAAACACAACAACAAAATGATAAACAATCAGACGATTAAATAGATAATGAGATGATTAATTAAATAAAGGACAACTTTCACATATAGCAAACAAAAAATTCATATTTGTATGCTATAGCAAAGTTTGCATATAGCAAGAAGATATATGTTTTTCTCTCGCTTTATACAAAAACAGAAACACAATATATACACTATGTTGTATAAAGCTAGAGAAAATTATATTTCACTGCAATTGTATAATTCGTTGGTCTTTTTTCCTGCAATATTTGTATAAAATTTGTATTTGTCTACAATTGAATTGAAGTAAAATGTTTGTAAATCGTATGTTTAAGTGTATAACACGAAGATATATGTTTTTGCATGTGTATATACAATTTTCTCTCGCTTTATACAAAACAGAAACAGAAATTATACACTTCTGTGTATAAAGCTAGAGAGGCGAGCGAGAATGGGAGAGTGGCGAGCGAGATTTTTGGGAGAGAGGCGCCTGACAAACTTTGGCTAACGTAATATACAAAATGAGGCGAATCTGAATGATTAAGATTCAAACCCCATTAAGTGCAAACAAATGAGACCTAACATAATGTAATATTGTTTTGTCGATATTTATGATAATATTTTTAAATTATAATTTATAATTTAATTTAATAATTATAAAAATAAATATAATTTTTTTAAAAATGAACTGGCCCGGCAAGCATGTAGCCCACGTACTTCTGGACTGGGCTGACCATTTTTTGGCCCACACAAAAAATGGGCTAGCCCGATCTGACCCGTAATATGTCAAAACCTTTATGGGTTAGCCCGGATGGGGTGAGCTAGCCTATATTGATAGCTCTAGTTTTGTAGCAATTTAATTTTTTTTTAAATCTTAATAGATTAAGTGATAACTCAAATATATAGTAATTGTGCGTCTGGTATATATTTTATGCAATCCAATCCCCTATAGAATGTTAATGTGTGACAATATATTATTGAGAGTAAACAATAAAGGTTAATCTTCAAGTGCGTGTTGTTGTGTTTTTATATATAAAAACAAAATCAACTATTATATAGTCTAATATGAGCATGAAGGTTCAATTGCTGGTGTTATGTAACCCTATTAGGTTTCGCTAACTATTTTTTAATATTCTTACTGTGACTTGCTTCTAATTAGACAGGTTAAAATGATTTAATAATCGATGAATCAATTGTATAATAATGATATGATATATTTACAAATTAACAAATGATAACATTCAAAGTCAAATTGACCAACGCCTCATAAGATGGAAGTGTTGCTAGAAAAGCTCAGTCTTTTTAATTAAAGACAAAAGAAAACTGTAGCTTTGTCTGAATTTTCTTTTATTAGCAACAACAATATACTAGCTACTAAATGAATATTGCCCCTCTAACAATGCAAGTCTTTTTCACTTCAACTGACTAAGTTTTCGCTTATTAATTTACTTGCTTGAGAAAATTATAAACGACATTTTAGTTTGGTGTAATTTCCGTGTCAGTAGTAAAAATCTAAAATCTTCACCCAAACTGAAAAAATCAATCAAATTTACCAAGAGCTGCTGTGGCCTTCATTGCTCTAAACTCTAAAATGGCTCTAACAAGAGCTAGCTCATAAAAGCTACATACAGAAAAATACCCTCAGTTACCCTATCATGTTGATAATTAACAAAATTCAACCAAATATGGCTCCCACAGGGTTGACTACCTTGGCGGTAGCCGAACTAAACAGTTTTTGCAGTTCTACCCTCAAGAATATTATTTATTGCCGCCAACTTCATTATAGGAAACGAATGGCTCACTAAAAGGAGCATGGTGACGTTGAGATATATGTTACCACCTTTGGGACCAAAAAATACATCAAGCAGTAAGCAAATATATGTCAGTCCCAAGAAAATGTAAATCGCACTGACCCAGAAAATGATCTACCACATATGCATTTTTTTTGTGTGTTAAAAGATAACTAACTAACTTCTATTATATAGTAACATTTTGAGGGGTTGTTTGGCACGAGGATAAAGAAAAGTGATAACTTTTAAGTTAACGTGCGACAATATTTATTGGGAGTAAATAATAAAGGCTAATCGTGTTTTTCTTTTCTGGCTAATGGTTGGACTGAATTTTCTTTTAATAGCAACAACAATATACTAGCTACTAAATGAATATCACCCCTCTAAAAATGCTACTTCTTTTTCACTTCAACTGACTGAGTTTTCACTTATTAATTTCCTTGCTTGGAAAGTTATAAACAACATTTTAGTTGGTCAAACTTCTAATGTTGAGATTGATTTATCACTTTCAATTTCAACTTATATGCGAGATATTCTTGGTCTTAATTCTATTAACTGTGATGATTTTAAAGAATATCTTAATCAATCTTTAGAATATTGGAAATCAAAGATGGCAATGAAGATTTATTAGGATGGTGGAGTAGGCGAAGCGATGCATTTCCAACTTTGAGCAAAATGTTTCGTGATGTTCTATCTATTCAAGCTTCATCAGTTGCATCGGAGGTTGCTTTCAGTGCAGAAAGGTTTCAAATTGGTGATCATAGACATTCATTGGCGAAAGACAGTTTGGAAACAACAGTTTTATTTAGAGACTGGTCCAATGCCGAAAGGAGGAATAACAATCTGTTAAAGTTAAGTAAAAAAGAAGCAAGTTGGGTCAAAACACAAATTGAAGGCAGTGATGATGAATTAGAGGCACAAGAATTTCTAGCAAGTTTGCCAACACCGGAGGATATCACCATCGATATGATGCGACAATTAGAATTAAATTTTAAAGGAGAAAACAAATATTTTTAGATTACATTCGAGAACTAATTGAAACAGAACCCTTCCTAGAAGGTGGCTGCGTAAAATTAGTTACTCATCTAATATCTGTAACAAATATTAGTTTTACGTATGAGAACTTATTGAAACAGAACACTTCCTAGAAGGTGGCTGCGTAATATTTGTTAATTGTAACTTCTAAGTTCTATTGAATAAATTTGAAGGTTTTAACTTTTGTTCAAGTTTTTTTTTTATACAATTGTTTTGCATTTTAATTTTAATATATACAATTAAATATATACTAAAATACTAAACTAACTTTAAAATACTTAATTTAAAGTTTACAATTTACATTACTTTAAAATATAAATTACAAATTTAAAATTTAAAACTTTAAAGTTGAATTTGAAACATGAATCTTGAAATTTGAAAATTGAAACTTTAAATTTGAAAATTAAAAATTTAAATTTGAAAATTTATTTTGATATTTGAAAATCAAAAATTAAATTTGAAATTTATTAGCTAAAGACGTATAATTTCAATACAAATATATAAGTATTTAAAAATAAAAAAATCCCCCGTCCCGTCCCGTCTCGTCCCCCCAAATCCCATCCAATCTCGTATATATAGTGGGACGGGATGGGGCCTATTTTTGTCCCCACAATCCCGGTCCCCCCAATCCCGGTCCCGGTCCAAATCCCCTCTCCCCGTCCCCCTTCGTCCCCTCCCCCAGTCCCCTTCTCCGTCCCCTTGCCAGCCCTAGCGGCGGCAGCAGCAGCAACAACGACAACGGCAGTAGAGAGGAGCAGCAGCCTACGTGGAGAGGCACAGACAGAGAAAACTTCTTTACCCATCTAGGCTTATCTGTAGAAACAAAAATATTTAAGTGTCACTGCAAAAGGATACTTCACTTTTTCAATAATATGTATTCGATGAATTTTCTAAGACAAATATAATGAATTTATACAAAAAGTACTAATACAGATAGACTCAATTAATAGCGGTAACATCTCTCTACACTTTTTCACCCCTTTGCTTAATTTGTACTCATAAGTTCATCAAAAGGGCTAAAATACATGTCGAAGAAGCCAACGTCCCTAAACTTCTTTAGCAATTTGTATTCTAGCCCTTAATTATAAGGTACATATTTGATGAATTTCTCAAGACAAATACTATAAACTTGTACAGAAATTACTAATCTAGATAGCCTTAATTAATAATAATGACATTACGATACATTTTACCCTCTTCAAATACCATGGTGAATTTTTAAATTGAAGAAAAAAAAATATCTTTAAAGCAAAAGCAAAAAAAAAGAAAGAAAAAGGAGTAGGATGTGCATACCTTGTACCCACACACAAAGATTAATTCAAATTTTATCCCAAGACTCGAATAAGTTTATTTAGGTAAATACAATGTTCCTTGTAACTATTTAGTTAAGATCTTTTTAATTATAGTACTATTATCATTATTGTCAATTAAAATTAAATATTAAGTAATTATTTAAATTTATTTTATAAAATAAAGAGATTCATTTATCAAATTTTAGAGATTTGACTCTATCTTTATTACATATCCCTTCTATTTGCTCAATTACATATGTTTAAATGAATTATACATGTTATTTAAGATTTAAAGACTTAGATTAAATTTTATTGTTAAGCATTTTAATCATAATAAAGGATAAATTAGGAAAAACTCACCAGATAAAGAGAAATCTCTTTCACTAATCTCCTCATAAATATCATTACTTTAATATAATTGATTTGATTTTTAATTTTATTTAAAAATTTAATCAAATGAATTATAAAAATCTTTACATATAAATTTCAAAATACACATTAATAACTCTGAGGTAATCTCTAAAACTTAAAGAGTATTAAAGGACCCTTTGGCGCACAGGTCAGGCGTTAAGCTCCAAAGTTGGAGAAATTTTCAGCAAAAATGGCTCCAAAAGTTCTCATGGTAAGAGAAATTATCACCCCTTTGCTTAATTTGTACTCATAAATTCATCAAAGGCTCAATTTTTTATTTTTTTTAGGTTCGTTAATGGTTATTGATTTAGTATTTTGGGGAATTTGCAGGTAGCAGAGAAGCCTAGCATTGCTTTATCGATTGCCTCAGTACTATCTGGTGCTCAAGTATGATTCTTTCTTTCTGGGTCTGCAAAATCTTGCTTTTTTCCCCCTTCTGGTTCAGTCTGTTTCTGATGTGAATTTTTATTTGTAAAGAACTGTTTTTTTATCACTTCTTATATGCTTGTAAGTTTTTGGATATAGTGTCTGAGCTAAGATTTTCATGGAGGGGTTCAAAATATGAAGAAAATGAAAGGGGGTTAAGTGTAATTCTTTGTCCTCGGCCCTACTTGGCTCCACCCTTAGTTTGATAGTCATAGTTGTTGATATGCTGAATGTGGGATTGTTAATTTGAAAGAAAGGAAATGCATGACTAGCTATGCAAGGAAGAAACTTTAGGGGATGTTTACTTTGCAAACTAGTTATACCAGGATTATAATGCAGGTTATATGGCATGGGGATTGTTAATGATGGAATTATTTAATGGATATATGTTTTTAGAGTAGATATTTTGTTCATTCGATTAAAAATAGGATCTACAGGGTAAAATATAAGACAATTTAAAGTTGGTCTTTTTAAAGAACTATGGAGAAAGGTGTTTATGTCATTTGTTTGTTTTACCCGAGATTGGTATCCCATATTGAATGCGGTGTAAGAATAGTACCGAACTTGAGGTGTAGTTGTTTCCTGGATGCTTAGAAAGGGAAAAAAAACATTCCAACCAGTCGGCCTCATAGTTTAGTTTTTAGTTTTACATTTGATTCAATTTAAGACCGACTGGAAGACTATACACTTCGATTGATTATTTCACTGAAGTGAAAGACAACATTTCAAGAGGAAGCTACTGCTAGATTTTTGCCAGTCTTTTCCTCTGGGTTTTTGAATATATGATATAAGAGAGACTTCAGTATATCAATGGTAGGGTGTATATTTTCTGAAATTTCAGATTCGATAAATTGAGGCTTCCACTATTGAGAATTTCGGTGGGGTGGGGGTGGGGTGGGGGGATTGGTTGTAAGTGGAATAGTCATTATTCTTGTTATCCAAAGGTGTAAGTAGAGTTAGGGGAAACACTTGTGAGGAGAAGAAGAAAGAGAGAACAGGGAAAGAGGGTGTTTGCAGCATTGGGTCAAAAGTTTCAAAATAAAATGATTTGAAAATTGAATTTAATGGTTTCCTCAGGTATCAACTACAATGTTTATTAGAGAAAGACTAATCATGATTAGAGTAAGAAATGGTAATGGTGCATGGCTCACAGTCTACTTTGACAACCAAAACTAATGCAGTTGCTGGAGTTGTGGCAGGAGTCATGCTGAGTAACTAATAGATTATAGTTTCTTTAAATGTTTTTTGGAGTATCAACAAATTTCAATTGTCTAGTGTGATTGAGCTCTATTTTAATGCACGAAGCAGATTTATTTTCTGCACTCTTGTAATGGTTTCAGCTTTCAGTTCACTAGATCCCTACCTTATTTTAATGTCGTTATTCTCTTTGGGAAGCACCGATTTGGGGGATATGCTTCTTGAGATTTTTGTACTTCATGTAAATGTTTTGAACAGTACCTTTTAGGTAATTGTTGATCTACTAGTTGGTTATCCTCAGTGCCTTTGATGTGCTCTTAACACTCTCAAAATAGATGCATCTTTAATTTCTTCTAGCTTTACACCAGCAGCTTTATTATCTTGCTTCTTTATTTCATAGACTTTGAGTGTTCATTCAATTTTGTTATATATTTGCCCCAGATGTCAACACGAAGAGGTAGTACAGAAGTCCATGAGTTCAATGCGATGTTTCTTGGATCACGTGCACATTATAAAGTGACTTCAGTGATTGGTCATGTTTTCAGGTTTCCTGTTATCCCAGATTATAACAAGAACTAATTTTGACGTGTTCTTTGGTTCAGTTAGTTCCTGTGGTTAAATATGTTTGTTCAATCAACATCTATATTATTGTGTTCTCCGTCAATGTTTTGGTGACTTCGTTTCTATTTCTCTAGTTTGATATTAGTTCTCTTCATTCCCTTTGAGCTCCTGCTTCAACTCAAAAATATGTATGAGGCTGCTTTTTGATGGGACTAAGTTAAATTGGCAATTGACTTTTTGGTCTATTTAATCGGAACGAAAGCCTGTACCTTCTTTTGAGATAGGTAGAATGTAAAACTGATGAATCCTTTTGAAAATTGATTCCGTTAGAATGTGCTATCCTATGCATGAGCTGATATCTAAGGATAGCAAATGCTTAGTTATTTCTTTTCTTGATGCCACTCCCAAACGCCTCCTCAGGAGGAGTTAAATAGAAATATAGACCCATGAAGAATAGAGTGCTAGCAATTCGTCCGTTTGACTACATATTGCGCAGCCTGGTCGGTATTATGTTGCCTGTGGCTTGCTTTCTTACTTACAGTTGTGTGAGCTGCAATAATCCATGTGTAACATGTTAATTTTTCTAAATGTGAATAAGAAATCTATTTAGCATTTGGAATACACCAAAAGACGAAGTACACATGACTTACTAAATAAAAGGAACCATATGGAGCCTTATCCTAGGATTCATCCAAGTGAGATTCTTTCTTGTTCTGGCTTTATCTGAGGTGGGAGTGAGATTACTTCCATCTTTTTCTTTTGAAAAGTTGAATCACTTTGTTATCTTTGAATACTGCAAACCTTTCCTTTAGTTTCCCCATAAATCAGTAAGACCTTCATTGAGGTATATGGTTTGATAACCTTTTTTGGTCCTTGATGTTGTGATATAGTAAGAATATTGCTTGAGCTTCCAGCGATTGCTTTCTTTATTATTTAATCCCATAACTTATTGGTTTGTTCTAGTATACAATCTGAATTTTCCGTGTCTGATAATCTAGCGTAGATTTTCCAGCAGCTTTTCAAGATTGGACAACTACAAATCCTTCAGATCTTTTCCAGGCACCGATACTTAAGAAGGAAACAAACCCCAAGGTAATATTTCTACTTGTTCCTGTTTACAAAAGTTAGCAGAGATTTTTCCATTTGAATAGCTTCTATCGTACTTTTGGCAAGACCATCTTTATGCAGCTGGGTTGCATTTGTTTCAAGCATATAAGCCTCATCTCATACTTTTGAGCTATCTACTTTTGTTTAGATCAGATATTACAATGATCTATTTATTTATTTGTTCTTTTGTTTCAATAGCAAATTCTGACAGACCTTCGTATACAAGGCTCATATTTGTAGGCATCTAAGCCAGGAAGCTCGTGGTTGTACACATTTGGTGTTATGGTTGGACTGTGATCGTGAAGGAGAAAATATATGCTTTGAAGGTACTTTTTGATTGTGATATTATTATTTCATTGCAGGCAAAGACTTGTTACAATGGTCTTCGATGAATAGGCTTGGATAAATGTGTCAAGCTCCATGCCACATGGAGAGCATTTAATGGTTTGGTGTTGGTTTCAAGTACTTAAGATTTTTTGTTGATAAAATAAGAATAAGAGAAGTTAAAAACAATGATAATAAAATTCTGTTTCTTGGTGGTGTTTTTTAAGTAGACCTTAGAATCAGAGTTCTCGTAGCTTCTTTACTATGGAAGGTTAAAGGGCTGGGACAACAATGGATGATCAATCTAAAGAAATTTTGGAATTCTAAAATTTTTGTTTGGATTGAAGAAATCAGAAGACAGTAGGAAAAAGTACAGAAGCTCAAGGGATCATGCGTGATCCCGTTGACGTCACTCCTGTGAAATGACATTTCATTTTTTAGTGGTTGATTTCACTGTTTTGGAAGCATCAACATGTGATTTATAAAGCTCCCACCTATTTCAGAATATGTCTTCTCTACAAATCAATGAATCTATTGATTTGAGATCTGAACCTAGATTTTTGAATCAAACTATCCCAAAGTGAAAAAATATAGAAGATTTATACCCTGAATTGACAGATAAAAGGAGCTAACATGAGGCCCTGAAAGGGTCAAAATAAATTCAGGATTTAATCAGCATATAAAACCACCAAATATTCTACAATGAGTGTATATGTCTATTTATAGACAAATTGATGAACTGCATCAACATCACTTGACAGAACTTCAAATCACCCACTTTTTGAACCTTTGTTTGGTTGCTTTTGTTCTGCTTTTTGGAATATTTCTAGGTCATAATTCTTTATTCTTGCTTTATCTTATTGGTTCAGTTATAGAGTGCACTGGATTTCACACAAGCGATGGTAGAAGAATTTACCGTGCTCGATTCTCTTCTGTTACTGAAAAAGATATTCTGAAGGCAATGAATAGCCTAGCTGAACCCAACAGAGATGAGGCATTGTCTGTAGATGCACGCCAAGAGATTGATTTGAAAGTTGGAGTTGCATTTACACGTTTCCAGACTAGTTATTTCAATGGGAAATATGGCAATCTTGATGCAAGGGTTATCTCGTTGGTTCTCTCCACTCTTTTCAGTTTGCCTATCTCACAATACCTTTATTTTTTTAAACTGAACTTCTTATGAGTCATTTGGAGAAATTGCCTGACAATAATGACATTCATAAATTCTCTTCCTATCGTTATAGCTGCTGCTTCTTCTACTTTGTGCTGTCTTACACGTGTTATGTCCTTACAGACCTTGTTCTGGCAGAGTTTAATTTCAAATGACATGCTTTCTGCCATGTGTCACAGAAGAACTCTCACATCATATTTTTTGGTTTATTTGTTGATTATTTGGAAAAGCATGTTTGTCTGGCTTTTGTTTTTCTTCTTTTTTTCCTGCTAATGTTTGCACTCTCTGTGTAGTCTTCAATTGTACTTGAATCATGTCTAATGGTGGATACATTCTATTAAAATAAATCTTTGTTTGTATGAGTTATGACTTGATATAATATAGCCACAAGTCTCTGTGAGTTTCACCTTTCATAATAATATCAACCATCAAGAGATAATCACTTTTACGGGTCAATACTTCGTGTACTCCTACAAATTACTTGTTAGTTATATTATCAAATTATCACAAGTCTAAATGGAACACACTCCTACTTATAATTTCAGCTATGGGCCATGTCAAACTCCTACGCTTGGGTTCTGTGTGGATCGTTACCTGCAAATTATTATGTTCAAGCCAGAAAAGTTTTGGATGCTGCATCCATACATTATGTACAAGGGGTATGAACTCAAGTTAGAATGGGAACGTAGCAGGTTGTTTGATGCTGATGTGAGTTCCTCCAAGTTTGACCTTTCAAGAGGTTTGTCCCAAAATATCGAGTTATGCCTTTGTTGCTAATAGTTTTTAATTGATAGGTTTCTGCAATGTTTCGGAACAGAATAATAGAGGATAGGATTATGAAAGTTGTTCGTGTATCTGAAAAACTGGAATCCAAAGCTCGTCCTTCTGGTCTAAACACAATAAATCTTCTGAAGGTTGGTAATATAGGCTTGCTACCTATTTTTATTGTTGATGTATTTTATTCTATGCTGCTCGGATCTTTCCAAAAGTAATGCATTTTTGAAGGATCCGACATGGGTGCGGAGGTATCATTAATGCACACTATTTATAAGGTAGGAGGCGTTTACATGATTCCACACTGGTTATAGCTGTTTTCGCTTTCCTGAAAGTGAAATGGAAGTGGTAACTTTTATTTGTTGTTCCTTCCACATTTGGCACCGGCCACGTGTTATCTCACCCGCTATCATTAGCTACATAGTGGCTTACTGAGACCAAAGAGATTCTTTTATAGATTTTGTGATTCCATATTTGTTAAAATACTAGAAATAAAATTGCACAAAGAAGCCAATGTGGCAAGGGTGTTGATTGCAAGTGCCCATTTGCCATATTTAATGTTTTTTATGAGTGTTGACCTGTCAAAATTCATATTTTAAGTAGTATCTCAATCACTTCCTGCTAATTAATCATCTATGCACTACTAAGAAGTAAATATTAATTTGTCTGATTAACATGTAACACCTAGGTGAAAGTTGAAATTTTTCTTTTAATACAATTCTAGAGCATGTGTCATCTTAAACTGTTTCTGCATGGAGTCATTGTTCGTGATGTTGCCTTCTTCTCTGCTTTAGACTTTCAAGTAACTAGATGCCCTTTATGTGTTGAAGAAATGAAGTTCCATCTTTGTATTTTCATGTATATGGGTCAATATTTTATTATCTTTCTAATACCTCGTACTCAGAAGTCCATAGATCTGAATCCTTGAGACTTTACTTGTTCTTTAATGATATAAATGTATTTTCCTTCCGCTTACTTTGGATCAAATCTTCTGGTTCTGATTTTCAAAATTTTCAGGTAGCTTCAAGTGCACTGGGCTTTGGTCCCCAGTTAACTATGCAATTGGCTGAGCGTCTGTATACTCAAGGTTTTATCAGGTTTTCCTCTGTTCTCGACTATAGTGTTCTTCTCTCACATATCCCACTTCTGTATTTAATATTTTCACTCAATTTTTTTGCTTGAGGAAGTTTTAAAAACATGTGCTATTTTTTTCTTCTGAATACTAGAAAATATACATATGAGATTGCTTGCTCAATAAACTTCGCTTATGTTGTACTAGTACTGTGTGATTGAGTTCCGTAATGCACTAAATGTCAGTTTAAACTTCCACACTGCACTAAAAGTATATATCATCTTTGCTGCATCACAAGTGTACCCATAGAACTGATGAAAATAGCTATGTTCTCATCTTAGTATTATTCTTCATTGTTTTCCTTATTTTTAGATTTCTATCGCTACCTGTTATTTCTTTAGCGTCGGTATCTTATTATCTTGTTTTTGTTTCTGCTTGTTGCTCCTACCTTTTTTTCCCCACTGTTCTGGATACAACCTCTCTACCTTCTCAAATGTTAGGCTAAGGTTAGGTTGATGTTTGATTGGTAAGATAAAATTCATTCGAACTCACCAAGGGATGCAATCCTTTTTTAGAGAGAATTAAAAATAAAAAGACAGGATACACTGATTTTATACGATCAAAAGCTTTATCTATAAAAAAATTAACTTGCATTATTGTATGCTAAAAAAAGGATCACATTGAACAAGTATGATAAGCACATTTGGATGAAAGGACAGCTTATTTTGTTTTAGGCCATACTGAAGGTAATGGATAGATTTCTTAAAAGAGAGACAAGGATTTTGAGATTCCAAGTTGGGGAGTGCTCATTTATGTTTGATTTTTACAACAAAATTGTTCAAATTCTTAATTGGAAATTCAAAATTTTCAATTCCCTTTCAGTGAATTCTTGTAGGACTTTGCATGTAGTTCATGTATGAGTTTGACATTATGAAAAACTGTACTTCCTGAAACTTCCAATGCATTTTACAGATCATCCCTTTTCTTTTTGGCTTATTTTTTCTTTTCCGTTCCTTCAGCTATCCACGTACCGAAAGCACAGCATATCCTTCTTCTTTTGACTTCAAAGGAACACTAGGGGCGTTGGTGCATAATCCTGTATTTGGTGCTTATGTGCAAAAGCTTTTAACTGATAGTTATATTAAGCCACGGGCAGGAACTGATGCAGGCGATCATCCTCCGATAACTCCAATGCGTTCTGCTAGTGAGGATAGTTTGGGGAATGATGCATGGAAGTTGTACCAGTACATCTGCCAGCATTTTTTGGGAACTCTCTCTCCAGATTGCAAATATAGAAGGTTGAGCTTTGTTTCGTGATTAACGTCTTAGTAACTCCTCTTGCTTTGAGCTTATTTGCATATCTTTTAAACTAACCAACAACTTGGATAACTCTAATACTGATTTCTTCCTAGAACATGTTAAACAGCTCTTTTATGTATTCACATTATAGATCCAATTCAGATCCTGCTTTAAGTGTTTTTTCTTTTCTTGTAACTAGCACAGTACGTGTCAAGTATAGAGAACTGTAACAAGTTCAAATCTAGGCACTATTAATCTACTTGTCTTTGAAGAATCTTAGTTTCTGACTGAGAAGTTTAAGTCATGTAAATTGGGTATTTTCTCAGGATAAAAGTTGAATTTGAAAGTGGAGGAGAGCAATTTCAGTGCGTTGGGCAGCTTGCCACCGTCAAAGGATTCACCTCTATTATGCCATGGCTGGCTATTAGTGAGAAGAATCTTCCTGAGTTTGCTGTAGGAGAGAAAATTGAGATTTCTAAAGTTGAACTAGATGAGGTATCACATAATCTGTTCAATTGAACTTCTCATTTGTTCTTCAGCTCTGGATTAAATTGCTAGTCTTTGCACTTCAGTAGTATTTATTGGTCCATTAGTTAATTCTTTTGATTCAGGGTACAACTACACCTCAATCTCAAGTTAGTTGGGGTTGTCTATATGAATCCTCATTATCCATCATTTTACCTGACACTTTGTTCTTTCTTTGCTATGAAATTACTTGAAACACCTGCAGCTTACTGAGTATATGACCCTATATAGAAACATATGGAGGTCGAGGATTAGAATAGAAGGTTAGTAGGTAGTCATGCAGTCTAGTTTCCTATATCAGTGGTATCTGTACTTTTTTTCTCTTACTTTCTTATACTTCAGTTTCATTATTGCCTGATGTCTCCTTTGCTTCGTTTATCGTATTATTTGTTGGTGCTACTGGTATTCTATATTCTTTACTATTCGCACAAGTCTTTTTACTTCACCTAGTTTTTTCTTTGTAACTTGTAGGGGAACACTTCGCCTCCAGGTTATCTCAGCGAAAGTGAGCTGATCTCTTTGATGGAAAAACATGGTATTGGAACAGATGCGTCAATCTCTGTGCATATTAACAACATATGCGAACGCAATTATGTCCAGGTTCTGCTATATGCATTGATTTCCAATTCTAGCTGCTGTAGATTGTCCTCTCTATTGCTTTGTGTTATGGTTCTTTTGACGTGAAACAGTCTTCTACTAGAAATTAGACTTCTGAGTTTGGCTGAATCAAATTGCAGGTACAAGCTGGGCGGCGATTGGCTCCAACTCCCCTGGGTATCAGCTTGATAAGAGGGTATCAATGCATAGATTCTGATCTCTGTTTGCCTGACATACGAAGTTTCATTGAGCACCAGATCACTTTGGTAGCTAAAGGTCAAGCAGATCATTCAATGGTTGTGCAGCATGTACTAGAACAATTCAGAAGGAAGTTCAGTTATTTTGTTAAGCAGGTATAAGATATTAAGCTCTCACGCGATGGTTGATTGCGCTTTGCTGCTTTCTTTCTTTCCAAACTAGAAACAAGCCGATGTTCACAAATAGACGACTGATTATGCTTTTTATCTTTACTGAATCTGTAACATGCTGATGCTCACTGATAAAAACTTAATCATGAGCTTCCAAATACATCTCTTAAGAACTAGTCATGCAAACATCACCTTGCAGTTGTGGATCTGCCCTGCTGGTTTCCATTATTGTTTTTCCTGAAAAGCTACTGGACATAAAATAATATCAGAATGATCCTTAGAAATGAGTGTTTTTGGTATAAGAAACAACTACAACATACCCAATGTAGTCCCGCAAAGTAGGATCTGGGGAGGGTAGAGTGTACGGAGACCTTACCCTACCTCAGATACATCCTCGGTTTAAGGAAAAAGTCCAAAGCAGCCTGGAAAAGTAAAACTTTAGTGTAAACAAAAATTCGGGATAAATTACTGTTATTGACACTAGAACCTAGCTAAGAATTGGAGGGCAAAAAAGTTCTGAAGCATGTTCTGCACTTTATCCCACTTTTCTCTCATTTTTGGCCCATAAATTCTTTAACTTGTATTATCTAATACTTATTACTCACTGAATCTCGTGTCTGGCTTCATGTAGATTGATAACATGGATGCATTATTTGAAGCCCAATTTTCTCCACTTTCCGACTCTGGACGTCTCCTCAGTAAATGTGGCAAATGCTTGCGATATATGAAATACATATCGACTCAACCAGCTCGACTGTACTGTGGTACCTGTGAGGAAGTCTATTATGTACCTCAGAAGGGTACAGTCAAGGTAAGTGTTTTATTGTTATAAAGTTACTTCCGACCCTTATGAATTAGAACGGAAAGAACTACTATATATGCCCTTTTATGTTGCAACTTGAGAAGTTGGTAATTTCTCTTTCTATTAGCACCTTATTGTATGATCACCCAATTTTCCAACTAAACGTTGAACTATAACTTTTTTTCAGCTATACAAGGAGCTTACTTGCCCCCTTGATAATTTCGAGCTGTTACTATGTAGCATGCCTGGTCCCGAAGGCAAGTCGTTCCCTCTCTGTCCTTATTGCTACAACTGTCCCCCGTTTGAAGGCATAGATACATTTTTTGGCGCTCCTAAAACTGGTGATTCAACCAAGTTGGGAAAGGGAGTCGGAATGCCTTGCTTCCTCTGTCCTCACACCACATGTCCACATTCTGTGATCGCACAAGGCGTTTGTGCCTGCCCAGAATGCAGTGGTACACTTGTTCTTGATCTTGTCAGCGCTCCAAAATGGAGGCTCTACTGCAACATGTGCAATTGTCTTGTATCCTTGCCCGAAGGAGCTCATCGGATTTCTACAACTCAAGAGAAGTGTCCTGAATGTGATTCCACTATCATAGAAGTCGATTTCAACAAGAAAACAACGCCCTTAAAAGATGGAGCTACACTCCATAAGGGTTGTATTCTTTGCGACGAGCTGCTGCATTCACTTGTGGAAATGAAACATGGAAGATCGTTTTCTAGGCATGGCAGGAGAGGACGAGGTAGAGGAAGAGGTAGAGGAGGTTATCGCGGAAGAGGACGGGGCAGCAACAAACAACAAGACCCAAAAATGAGTTTCCGAGATTTCTAAAGTGTTGTTCGATTATCTTACTAGAAGTTTGAAATATGATTTAGATTTTTCTCATAAAATTTGTTAATTAGAGATCATTACGTCAGAGACAACACGTTACTTGTTTGGAATTGAGATGTAGTTGCAGGGAGGTCATTTTGTAGAACTTGGAACAATATATATGCTGGTTTATTTTAGAGAAAACAAAAAAGATATTGACAGTTGCACTGTTAAATCTATTTTAGTGAATATTCTATCAACAATGGAATATTAATACCCTAAATCTATCTGCTTATCATCTTATTTCAAGCTCTATATATTCTATGACAAACAACATATCATCAGAGATTTATATCGGTGAGTTTTCTATTTTTAATCAGATATTTTGGGATTTCATGCATAGGAGTGGGAATGAAAGAAAACATGTGAGTGGGACAACACTTTTCTTATTAATGGGATCTAATATTACACAATTCAAATTAATTGGACCTTAATATAGATATTGATCATCGAACGATTTTCTTTTTTTGAAAAATACAACAAACAAGTTGATTATTTCCTTTCTTTCTCAATTCCATTTTCTTTGGAAGGATATGTTAGTGGGGGTGGGTAGATGGGGGACCTGTTATTGTGGTCCAATTTTGAGACAAGAAATCATGTTACGTTACATAGCATGGGAATCTTATTATTATGTCAACAATTGGAAAATAAAAGAAAAAAAGTTATTGGGTGAAGAGAAATGATAATATTAAATACCTAAATACATAAAAAGAATAATAAAAAGGGATAGTAATATAAAATATAAAAATGCTACTCATTAACTTAAAAATCCAATTTTAACCTTTCATTACTTAAAGCAAGAAAAAAAGATAAAAAGGAAAAAAGAATTTAATCATGTCTACTCCGCCTCGTTCACGTAAAATTATTAAATGTATGTCACATAGTTGTATATACACTTTTGATACTTAACCATGGTTAATTACTATGCATTCACACCTCGTCAAATCACTCCACTAGTATAAGTTTACCAAATTTAATATAAACAGCATATACAAATACCGATTTATAAGTGTCACACTCCAAAATCCCATTTGCTACTACATATAAGGCTACAAAATGCCTTTATGTCTCTTTAACTTATTCCACCTCAACCTTATATCTCTCACAAGTAGTAGTTGGTTACCACTAGTTCTTATCATTTTCCCAAATATAATTGAAATTTCAAGATTCCAAATATTTCAAGAACATTAGACATGGGATTATATGAATCATGTTGTGTTATAGTCCTATATTTTATGTTCTTACTTTTGAATCCTCAATTTTCATGTTCCATGTCATGTACAACACAAAAGTTCACCAACAACAAATTGTATGAACATTGCAATGACTTGCCACATTTGAATTGTTACATTCATTGGACTTACAATCCAAGAAATTCTTCTTTAAATTTAGCATTTGCAGCTACTCCTACTAAGCCTAATGGATGGATTTCATGGGGCATCAATCCAATTGGGACAGGAATGATAGGTACACAATCGTTTATCGCGTTTAAAAATCTCAACGATACTATAGTTGTGAAAACCTTCAAGTTGAACTCGTACAAGTCTATCGTTCCAGGGGAGCTTGAGTATCGCGTTTGGAATATGAAAGCAATGTATAGTAATGAGATGATGGTAATTTTTGCTAGTGTAGAATTACCTAAAGGAATGAAAGAGTTGAATCAAGTATGGCAAGTTGGAAGTTTAGTGTTAAATGGGACATTTCCAGGAATTCATGATTTTCAAATTGAAAATTTGAATTCAAAAGGAAAACTTGATTTGATGAAAGGAAAAAATGTTAATAATGCTCTTGAGGATACTATGGTCAAGAATAGAAATGTAAGTTTTTTCATTAATACCCTTTATTTTAAGATAATCCGTTTTATCAGATATACATGTTACTTCTCATCATCAGCAAGGTATCAAATAGGAAAATGTTTTGACAAATGAATACCAATTTCATTTTTTTTAATATATATTTTTTCTTCTAATATTTGATTTTTGGTTGAACAGATTCATGGAATTTTAAATGTTGTGAGTTGGGGAATTTTATTTCCAATTGGAATTATGATTGCAAGGTATCTAAGAACATTTGTGGATCCAATATGGTTTTATGTTCATGTGACTTGTCAAATATCATCTTATATTATTGGAGTTTCTGGTTGGGCCACTGGTCTAAAACTTGGAAGCCAATCCAAAGGAATTATTTACAGTTCTCATAGAGATTTTGGTATTGCCTTGTTTTGTCTTGCAACTCTACAGGTATTTTCCTAAATCCCCAAATGATTCTTTTTTGACGTTTACGCTATATATATCGTCATTTAGATACAAAGTGAATGAATATATCGTAATAATCTTAAAAGTAAGTTGCTAATAAGTTTGTAAATATCATCCACCTCCAATCTTAATTGTGTTTTCAAGTCGCAAGATATATAAAAAAAAGGTCGGAGTTGCTAGGAAGTTTAAAAAAGGAACAGGAAAATTACCATGATATATACATAGTGTAAGAAAATTATAAAATTAACGGTGTATATAGCCAACTATTACACCAACACCTAATTATGTTTGTCAACGTTTAAACAAATGAGAAAAAATCACCTAGCTTTATTGGATTCATATATAATCATGATCTTACATACTTTTCGTTCACTTTATTGATGGTTAGGTCATATATCTATTCTGCAAAATTGATGCTAATTTATTTATTTTTTTCCTCCAAAATTATGAAAATGTAGGTGTTTGCAATATTTCTGAGGCCAAAGAAGGAACACAAATACAGATTTTATTGGAATATGTATCATCATGGAGTTGGATATGGTGTACTTGTTCTAGGTATCATTAATGTATTTAAAGGTCTTGAAATTTTACAACCAGAAAGCAAATGGAAATTGGCTTATATTATTTTCCTATCAATTATTGGAGGAATTGCTTTTATTTTAGAAGCAATTACTTGGATAATTGTTCTTAAAAAGAAGCCTAGAAAATCAAACAAACTTCATGATGGACAAAATGGAAGACAACAACCTCTCACTTCTTGAAGTTATTATTGATTTTTATTTTTTCATATATATATTTGTTTTTTCTATGGTTGGGTTGAATTTATCTTCTTGTTTAGAATCCATACTCTTATGAGAGTATTGTTGTTGTATTGCTTCATTTTAGTATTTATATACTAAGGAATATAAATATTGTTGCTTTTCATACAACAAATTATTTTCTTGTCCTTTCAAAGATAATTACGTATTTATTAAAGTGTTGTTCAACGTTCTTGGCTATCAAATGCATTACATGTAAGAAACACTAACAAATTTTGAATCACGAAGATTTAAAATCAAGACCTTTAATTAAGAGTAAATTAATCTGAAACAAAAATTCCACCACAACCCCATTTTAATTGACAAAATGAATAAATTATGGACAATTATCATAACTTCAAAAAACAAAAATTAAGTAAAGGAAGTGTTAGGTTAAAATAATGTCTATTTTAATTTAACCTAACAAGAAAGCTATGTGTACTCATGAGAATTGAGGTGTTAATTACTTTTCACTTCCTTGATAGTAGGAGACAATAATGTTTATTTGACTGTAAGAACCTTAATTAAATGGAAATTATTAAGTATAATTAAAGTAAAAGAAATAATTATAGTCCCTTGCATGCATAACAAGCAATGATTTCAGAAGCATTAGTAATAGTAATAGGCAAACAATATTCAGAGGCGGAGTCAAAAATTAAAATTTTATAAATTCGAAATTCTAATTCTCTAAATACAAAAATTTAAACTGAAGTTACGTATTAAATTCAACCGAACATATAGCTTAACTTAGACTTTGAAGAAGTGTAATTTTTGGATAAATTTTCGAAACGAAGAAAATATTTCATAGCCAAATAACAGAAAGAATAATTTTATTTATTGATAAATTAACGATAGGTTGTCATATTCTAAAAAGAAACTTTACGCGAAAATAATGCTGAAAGATTTGGTCACGAGAAAATATTTGTGGACCCATTATTAGTTAGCAACATAAACATATACTACAAGATATCACAAGGTTAATAAGTGAAATTAATTTACTTAATTATTGAAATCATTCCAAATTAAAGTGGAACTAGTGATCACTTGTGAATATTAACGTATTTTTCCTAACTATAGATATACTAGTCACGGGAAAATATTTTAGATTAAAGCAAGTAATTACAAATTATGTTAGTTGTAACGGTTTAAATTTGACTCTCAATATATTGTTTACTTTGATATAACTTTTTATGAATTTATGATCAATTAATCGAAAAATAAATCATTAACCTGATCAAATTTAAACGAATGCGATGACCTTATCTCAGTCATAAACTCAGTTGAACAACACCCGTTTACATACAACAAATTATAAAAGGGACCCAATTTGCTTAATGATTTAATGGAACTCATAATTACGTGTAGGTAAAGGACCCAATAGCTTAATGATTAATTTTTTTTTTCTCTTTGGTCTTTTGTTAGTAAAAAACATATGCTCCACTAAATATAAATTTGATTGTTATATGACAAAAAATAAAAATCAAATAAATGAAAAAGTACAATTTCATGTGGAGGTTAAAGAAGTCAAATATTGGTTGATAAAGTGAACTTGAAGTGCACAATTCAGACATGTAAACAACTTTCAAATAAAATACTTGAGATACATGTAGTCTGCTAACAATAAATATGTCTCCATAAAAAATAGTTCCTCGAACATGATGTTTACATCGAATCAAAAAATTTATCGTTTAAGAGTAATAAAACTTAAAAGTGAGAATACATATGCTCAAACAGAGTTAAGAGAGATTTATACAATTCACTGTGTTAGTGAATTGAATAAATACTGAAAAATCTCTTAATCTTGAGCTAACAATAACAAAATGTATAACCAGTTAAGACATGGTTCATCTTGAGCAACAACTGCTCCAAGATCGTTTCGATCCTTCTCCGTCGTCTTTTACAAGGTTTACCCTGTTAATAGATAACTCTGCCTTGTAGGAATCCGAATTCAAGACCTTTCGACTGACATTGCTATAGATTTCACGGATAACAATTTCGAAAGCCTTATTAACGTTTGTAGAATCCAACGCGGATGTCTCCATGAAGAACAATCCTTCTGCTTCTGCAAGCTTCGCGCCTTCTTCAATACTAACGTCTCTAATGTTGTCCAAATCACATTTGTTTCCTACCAGCATCTTCGCGACTGTTGTATCACAATGGGCTGCATGGTTCATCAGATTTCAAAAGTTTAGAAATTCTGCTGCCTCAGACACATACATTATTATGTGAAATAGTAAACGAAAGTCACGAGACAGAAAGTTTCAACAGAAGTAGAGAATGGAAAATTCACTTGTCAGTTAGTAATGACTACATTCCCTTATATATACAGTTCGTGACGTCTTCAATTGTGCATCAAATTACGAATCAAAAGTAGAGGAGATAGCATATAGACAATCATAGTTTCTATTTGAACCAGCTGAGTACGTCTGCCCGAACCGATAGCAAATTAACTTGTCTTTCTAAATGTTTTTTTATGGATTATATTAAATTCATAATGAAATTCAATCTGCCTAATATTTTCTTTTTACTTAGACAACAGCAATAGAATCAAAGAAATGGCTAATTTGGACAGTCTGAAGTACACGTTTCAACACATTTGAGAAAGACTGTCCATCTTTAGCTACGTGCATTCGGGCTCAATACTGATATCCTATATCCCTTTTACTACTTATTCTACCAAAAGATTCAAGGAATTCCGCCACATGTTCGAGTGAAGATGCAGATCCAAGACAATTAACTAGCAATGCTTGAACCATCAGTTCAAATGTTCAATGCATATGCTGTGAAATTGGGTCTTAGGCCTAACTCACACCCCAAAAGCTAGCTCAAAGGGAGGAGGATTGCCCAAGCCTTATTAGGAGTCCACCCATCTCATTAACCACCGATGTGGGACTTTTGTCATTCTTTAACATATGCAAGCAATTAGACATTTTCCGTAGGCGAACAAAGAACATGCTATATTTACCCCAAAATTCCCAAAAAAAAAAAGGGAATATTTAGGAACAAAATTGGAGAGTAAGAGGCAAATAAAACATACACTACTAAAGCACCAAATATTATGCTCATATTAGAACTAATGGATCGACGATAGTTGTGACAGAATATTTGCAGCGGAGTTCTTAAATTAGATGAGCAACAATGCTAGCCTCATCTAACAAGACACAATACTCTTGAAAACTAGATCCTAGTTGCTCGGAGATGAAGATCCTCAAGAAATTCTAGGTATTTACCAATTGAACATTGACTAATTACAGAACAAAAAGCAATCTTTCACATGAACACCCAATACTAAGAAAATTCAAAATAAGTAGAATAGACACACATTTGCATTTTCACCCGTCTCATTTCCAACCTAAGTCCTAAGGTACAATTGAATACCACATTCTCAATTGAAGTCAAACTTTTCTATAAGAGGATGACTATTATAGAGAGATTTGAATGTAGATGTCAATATCAATGATCAAAATTAGAAACAAATTCATTTATCCTAATCTCTTAACAAAAATATTATGTATTTTCACCATCTGTTACATTTCTAAGTCTCTTATTTTCCATGACATCTTTCTGTTTTTGCCCACTGGTTCTTCTCTCTACAAAAATAATAATAATATTCCTCCCGTTTTCCAAATGAAGCAGAAGAAAGACAGTGGTTCTCTCAGATGAGGTGCGATATTGCCGATATAGGGGTGTGAGGAAGATGTCATGGGAAAAGTCCAAGGCTGATATCAGAGATCTAGTCAGAGAAGAAGCACTAGCTTGGAACATTGGAATCTTATTACATTAGAGAAAGCAGCAAGAGCTTATGATGCGGCGGCAAGGTTGTTTCGAGGCTAGAAGGCCGTCCCTAATTTTTTTTGAGGATAACCACCATAACACCAAAGATTCTCAGATTTGAGAGGATATGATTGGAATAACTATTATTATCACTGACATTCTTAAGATTAAGCATCTTGAGAAACTCGTTGGTGTTTTGGAGGTTATCCTCAGGAAATTAGTTGATGACCTTGTAGCCAGAACAGCCTCACCTCCGCATCGTAAGCCCTAGCAGCTTTCTCTGGCGTATCGAAAGTCCCAAGCCAGTGGATACACCTCTGGCTGGGATCTCTGATCTCAGCCGTGTACTTCTACCATAACGTCTTCCTCAAACCCCAATAACGCACCTCATCTCGAAAGGACCACTGCCTTTCTTCCATATTAGGTGCAACGGAAGGATCTCTTTTTGTATTTTTGTGTATATAGAAGAATCAGTAAGCAAAAACAGAAGAAGGAGAATGGTTTATATAGCTGCCTCTCAAGGGGAATTTATGTGGTCCACTTAATTACATGAAAATATAGTAAATTATTTTAAGTCCTGAAAATGACTTAGATTTCAACTTCAGTATTTATTAGATTAGATATACATATTAAAGTAAGATTATTTTTCTATAAGTTACAGAATCTGAATAATAATGTAAATAGATAATATAAGATTTATTTATTTATGTTACAGAATCTGAATAATAATGTACATAGATAATATAAGATTTTTTAATTTATGCAGCAGAATCTGAATAATAGTAATGTATTTAGATAATATAGCTGATCTTCAGGAATTTGAATATTTAGTTACCATAATCTTATTCTATTCATGTATTTATATCATTATACACTTTAAGTAATATACAAGTTATTCTTCATACCATATGAATTGCACGGTATCCGAGTCAGGTCAATCCCCATTTGGGCTCCTGGTCTACAATGCAGTTGGGTTTGGGCGTGAAGGGGGTGTTAGAGTGGATAAAGTCCGACATTGGTTGGGGAATGGCCTGATGGTTTGTTTATATGGCCTTGACAATCTTTACAATTTACTTAACAAACCTTATAAATTAACTTCTTCTTTTTTGAAACTGGTAAGGTTAACCTTATAAATTAACTTATTTCCATATAAAAAAATCAAAGACAATCTTAGTTAGCGGCATATTCATGTTTGACTTAGAGAATTGGGGAATGGTACATACACATTTGTATCTTCCATTACCTGACTGTTGTTATCAAACTGCATGCCCTATTGTCTTCTTCTATTTTACAACTATACTTTGGTACGTTACTAATGTTCTCCTCCCAGAGTTGAGATACAATTAATTTGACATGTAATCTATATATCCATGTTGGGAATTGACAAATATGCAACACTGCTGAAACAATTTCAACCCTTAATGATAGCAGTTCAGATGAACCAATGTGAAATATAAGGATTATTCCTATCTTTTTGTAACTTGTGCGTTTTTCAACACATTTTGAAAAGAAAAAAAAAAGATCTTGCAATCTAAAGTTTGGTGAATTCTTGATATCATCTCAGTTTTACTTCTTCCATAAAGTTCAAAGAACTTTGACACATCGCATGTGCAGATGAAGATGCAGATCTAGTACATTGAACTAGCAATGCTACAGAATGTATAGTTAGCATGAAGAACATGTTCCATTTAATACAAAAATAATGAACAAGTAAGACGTACTAGTAAAACGCCAGTTTCACGAGAACTTATGGATCCACAACAATTGTGGAAATGATTTCTCATGGAGTTCATAAATTAGGTGAGCAAGAATTCTTGCCCTCATCTAAGACCTTGCTAACAATATGATATTTTGAAAGACATCATGGCATATTATCAAATTATATAATTAAATGTGACCTTTCTACGCGATTTCTTTTCATTTGTCCAAGCGAGTACCTAGAAGAGTCAATTGAGGTGCTTAACCAGCAAGCATGGTACACCACAGTGATACCTAGCAGAGTTAATGGAGGTGCATAACAAGCTAGTGTGAACATCACAGTTATAAAAAAAATTTCCTTTGATTTGTTCTCATGTCTCTGTCGACATAATATTTATCATATAACTACGAAATGTTGTTGGGAGATAGTAGATACCTATAAAGAGTTAATCAAGGTACACAACAAGCTAACGTGCACATCACCATTATTAAAAAAAAGTTAATATCTTTCCTAGCACCCAAGGATATGACGTATTTCTCAATGAACTAATACACACAACATACACCATATCCAATGTAATCCCACACGTGAGGTCTGGAAGTGCTCAATGAACTAAATTGAGATATAATAGGTGATTTCTTCTCATGCCTCGGATGACAAAGTTACGCTATAGCTACACTATGTTGGTGGGAGGTAGCAAACATCTCGTCACATTAATCTAGAACCACAAGCAAACTAACTCATACACCACGGTCAAAAACACACATAAAACATCCTTTTTTTTTTCATAACTGAACAATCAAATAGTTTATATGTTCGAGTTTCCAACATGAACTAAACACACATCAACTATCAGTTGTCCCCTTTTACTACTTAAACCATAGTGATATTTGTGTTTTGATAAGCAGTCAATGAATAGTACATCTAAAAAAACTAGCAAAAGTTTCAATCTTTGTTATAAAAACTAAAAAGGGGGTGGGGTGTATGAGAAAAAACTTACTATTGAGCTCATCAAGCCATCTAGTAACACTTTCAAAAGTACTCCTCCGACTTATATCATACACAAGGAGTGCACCAAAAGCACCACGATAATAAGCAGAAGTAACAGCTCTAAACCTTTCTTGTCCAGCAGTATCCCAAATCTGAGCTTTAACTTCTTTCCCATTAATTTCAAGAACTTGGGTCTGAAATTCAACTCCAATAGTAGCTTTAGAATGCAAATTAAACTCATCCCTTGCATATCTTGACAACAAATTTGATTTCCCAACTGCTGAATCCCCTATTATTACAATCTTGAAAAGGTACTCTTCAACATCATCATCTGATGAATCCATTTCAAGTCAAAACTTGTTTTTAGTAGATTCTTTTTCTTCTTTTTTTGGGATGTTGGGAGAAAATGGAAGATGGGTTGTTGGAGAAAATTGAAAAAAAAAAAAGAAGAAGAGAATTGATAATGAGTGGACCTTGAGCTACGGCATGTGTTGTTGCAATAATAATAGTAGTAATAAATTTTATGGCATTGTGCCAGGAAATGCGCCACTTTTTCCTCTTTTCTATGTTTTCCTTTTACATAAGAAAATGGGTTTTGATTTCACCGACAAAATTATTATTCTTCCTTTGATTATATTCATTCCTTTGATGGTTTCGATAACTCTGATTCGAAGAGTGTAGAGTGTGAGTAATTTTATTTGTACATGAGCATGAGGATGTTGGGAGGCTAGAAAAAATTAAGTTAAAGAAAGCATGATAAATAAATTTAGGAGGGAAAAAAATAACTATCATAAAATAGTGTAATAGTCGATGTTCATGAGATATAATAGTAAAAATCGAAGAACAAGAAACTATAGGTATCAATACTATAATTGATAGTAAAGAGTGATAATCAAGACAATATTTTATTTCATACAATCATAACCTTCTATCTAAGGTTATATTTTTGATAAGCTGTAATTATATGATGCGCTATGTAGTCAACATTTTGGATCCAATGCTTCTTCACTCTACTTCCATTTCTCCATAGTCAACCTCATTACAATTTTTCTTTCTGCATCTTATTTTTCATTGAAATTAATTCTATTGCCTAATATATTTTAATTTCCAATTCCAATTTTCTTTGTGTACCACCCACAATCATCTAATATCTTTATTTTTTTCACTTTTATATTCTAAACGTGAAAGTTTTAAATGATTATTTATTTATTTTGAAATATAATTTGACTAGATTGCACTTGTGCCTTACTCTCTAATTCTAAAGAACTACCTTATGAATGTAGTAAAGGTAGGGGGGAAATGCAATTATTCACGCAATTTAAGCTTATTGAGTATAAAAAAAAATTATAAAAAAAATAAGGTCGGAAATTAAACTAAACTGTTAGTAGATAATTGTACCCTTTTCTCATGAGTTTTATCTAAATTTCTCTTAATTAATAGTATTATTTAGTAATCACGTTATTCTTGTTTTATATGTATATTATTACATATTGTTTCACTTACGTACTTTGTATCTTGTTATTTGGCATTTGTCATGTTTTTATAATATCATACTTTGACTTTTTCTTTTATATATCAAATCAAATATTAATCAAAAATAATTTTTTGATCCATAAAAGTATGAGCGAATTTCATATATTATCCTCTTCGAACCTTATTTATAAATAAATTTTTACCATTTTCTCAATATTTAATGTCTACATTAAAGCTTCGTCTTCAACATAATATTAGATTAATATGAATTAATTGAGCAGAGTTAGACATTTTTCAACAAGTGATCGACACTAAATTATCCAAAAGACAGATGATGGGACCCACGGGATGACACATGGATGAACCAAAACATCTCAGAACAAATGTGTTCTTCTTCTTCACACGTCAGGCTATACCCAAATCCACACAACCCATATTTCCAAAAACCATGAAAAAAGCTTCCAATTTGCAAAACTAACTCCACCCCATCTCTCAAAATTCAATCTTTTTTCAATCTCTGTCCAAATCTTGATTATTAGATTAGTACTGATAATGTCTGTTGCAGCAATGGGCATAGTTTCAGGAGGCATTGGGTATCTTTCACAGTTGTTTACAAGTGATATAGCTGCTTCTACTCATCAGTTTTATTGTTTTTCAGTGAATTCAAGCCCATTGCATATGAATTTTTCTAGGAGTGGTTGTTTGGTGAAAAGGGGTTCTTTGTTAAGCCCTAGAGTTTCAGTTTCTACTACTGGTAATGCTAAGATTGATGGAGTTGATGATCAGTTATCTTTGTCACCTGATGAGATCAAACCAGCTCGGGTGAGACCCTTTATTCGTATTTGCATTGTGAACATTTTGCAAAGTTGAAACTTGAAAATTTGAATTTTTGAAGTTGGGATTTTTGGAATTTGAAGTTGTGTTTTAACATGCATTTCACTTGAAAAAAGTTTGAAATTTGAAGTTTTGTGATGGAAAGTCCCAAGAATCTTGAAAATATTTGAAGATCAGATTTTTGAAGTGATCAAATTTCGTGGCCAAACAGATATTTGAATATATATATTTTTTGAAAGCTACTCTCAAAATCTATGGTCAAACACTAGCTTAAGCCTTTGTAGACTTCCCATATTGCTTGTGGCATGGGTGTTAAATTTTTAAAAAGGACAGTCATTGATAAATGCAATTGTTTTCTCCATTATGATGCTCTCATGACGAACATCCTTTCATCATCTGAGTGGGTGGTTAAGCATGGTTTACTTTGTTAATAAATACATCAAATGAATCAAGAGAATGCAGAAGAGTGGTAGACATAGCTGAATGGATAAAACAGATTGACTTGGACTGCGGTTGAATTAGCCGAGTTAGAATTGAGAGGTCTTGGAGTGAACTAGTTAAAAGTCCCAGCATGTTGAATCTAAGGACTTTTTAAAAATAATCATGGTTCAGACAAAGTTTTGTTGGTTATGCAGTAGATATATCCAAGTAGTATTGTTTAGGGCCTGATTATGGCTACAGTTCCATATTACTTGTGCAAATGTCTCTGGAAAACAAAATTCAGCTAGATCAAATGAGATTCTGATATATGTCATGTATCTTTGGAGTTTTGAGCTGCAAGGTGATTGGCCTTCGCATTGGTGATGAATATATTCAAAAGATTTTACTATCTGTATTTCTTTTCATATTGCTGACTGACTTGATTCAGTACTATAATATATGCATTACCTTGTTCTACACTTCCCTTTAGATTATTGTGGTTTGAAGCGTATGTAATATAGTACTCCTTTACTACAAAGTATTAGAAGTCTGCTGATTGGAAAGCAGCAAGGACATACAGTGAGAGGGGACTGATATTTGAGGGCAAGGTTGAAGGCTTCAATGGTGGTGGTTTGCTGATTCGATTTTATTCTCTCGTGGGTTTTCTGCCCTTCCCACAGATGAGCCCTTATCACTCTTGTAAAGGTACTAAGTTCACCTTTACAGCTTATTTTTCGTTTCGAATCACCATTTTGTGCTGATCCTTGATATTTCTAAGCTTCATAGGTTGATTAATGTATCGCATGTTTCTGCATAGAAGTTATGGTAATATATGCATACTTACTGAGGGTTTGACTGTCTTTCTTGTTACCCTTACTTTTTGTAGAACCACAAAAGACTATTCAAGAGATTGCGAGGGACTTGACCGGTTCTGTCCTCTCTGTGAAGGTACTGATCCTCATCACTTCTTCTATTCTTGAACTTTTTCTCATCTAAAGTACGAACATTCCCCTATTATTGTAGAATTAGATGCCACATTATAATATCTAGTGCTTATGGGTTGCAAAATGTTGTAAAGTTTCAAGCAAGTAAAACTACATTTTTGTAGATCTCATATGATATAGCGACTTCTAACTTGCAGAGCAATCACAGGTTCTCTCATCATTTAAAAGAAAACGTATCCCGTCTTTACACTGAAACTTAATGCAAAAATTTTTTTGCCCACTAACCAACTTCGATTTCAATTACCAATTTTTCTCCCCAATAGATCTTAGAACTATAAGAAATGTTTAGTGTTACTGAAGTTAATTGTGTTCTTCCTCTACTTTCCTTTATGATTCCAACATCAGTTAACCTTCGAGACTACTGTCAGGTAATCCAAGCTGATGAGGACAGACGAAGATTGATATTCTCTGAGAAGGAAGCTAGCTGGTTGAAGTTTTCTAATAAAATAAATGTAGGTGATACTTATCAAGCAAAGGTCGGTTCAGTTGAGGATTATGGTGCTTTTGTTCATCTACGCTTCCCAGATGGTACTTTCTTAAGAGACAGACTTGCCTGTTGGGTCATATTTTAAGCCTGACTACTCGGGTTACTCATTTCAATCTCCGTGTCAACTAATTTCTATTTTACCATGTGATGCAGGATCTTATCACCTCACTGGGCTTGTCCATGTCTCAGAAGTGTCTTGGGATTTAGTTCATGATGTCAGAGACATCCTCACAGAAGGAGACGATGTGAGGGTTAAAATCATAAATATTGACAGGTAATTTTCTCATAATCGTGCTTATATGGACGTGTCCTCTAATACCATTAGCAGATTCTTCTTTATAGTTCAAACAGATCACCTGTTGGCTTAGAAAGATGGATGGCCATTTTTTTTATCATGTATATGGGGAACTTCTTAGCCATAAAATGATCTGCGATACTCACTCTCTACCTTTGTGATTCGTCGAAATAACTTTTTCTTTTACTATGGTGAATCGAACCACAATATATTTGAAGAGAATTCAATATTTTTTTCTTCAAAACAAAGAACTACTCCATCTGCAATGTAATGAACAATAAGGCAGTGATTGTTTTGCTTATTTATATTTATATTTTCACCGGTCACTTCCCATAATAAGTGAGAACACATTACAGGGAAAAATCTAGGATTACCTTGTCAATTAAACAATTGGAGGAAGATCCTCTGCTGGAAACTCTGGATAAAGTAATTCATAAGGTGAGCCATGCAAATGGTCCAATTTCATGTTTGCCTCCTTCATGAAACCTAAATTTTGCTAAAGATGCATAATACTGGTACTGACAAATGCCATACTTTTGCAGGATGCATCCGTCCATACGAATTCCTTGGATTCGAATGGCAGCTCGGTTATTGAGCCTCTTCCCGGGCTTGAAACAATAATTGAGGAATTAATGCAAGAAGACGGGTATGATTGAAGTTTAATTTTTGACATAACGGAAGATTTCACTAGACCAGATAATTTCAGTTTTTCATATACTATTATGTTTACGGGACAATTGTATGTTCCATTATCTACACAAATGAAGCATGATGAACGATTATACATGGAATTTTTTTGGTTAATTCACATGATTATTGAAGCATACCTAACAAGTTCTGTTCTTTTGTTCAATAGCATATACGATATTCTAATCAGTCGACAAGGATTTGAGAAACGAGTTGTTTCACAGGACTTACAGCTTTGGTTGTCGAATGTAAGTTGTCAAACATAAACCATATATGATATAATTCACAGTATTCATGCACAATAGATTTCCAACCTTTTCTGTTATGTCATCTAATAGGCACCAGCTACTGGGGATCAGTTTACTCTACTTGCTCGGGCTGGAAGACAGGTTATCATCTTTTACCTCATACGTTTCCTTTTCTACAACGTCCCACACTAGTGAATCTAAAAAGATTGTTAATGATCAGGTGCAAGAAATACAACTGACAACATCACTTGATCAAGAAGGAATAAAAAGGGCTCTGCAACGAGTCCTAGAACGTGTACCATGAGTCAAAATGCACGTACAACCCCAATCTAAAGTTTACGGAGAAGTTCAGATGGATCGTTATTCCAAATTGTGCAGGCTTTGTACAGAAAGCTAAAACTACTTCAAAAAATGTATAAACAAACATGTTTAGAAACACATTTCTTCAGATATAGTTCCCAGAAGCTAAAAGACATACGACTGCACCCAGCAAATCATCTTAATAGACATGATAACATGAACTCATGCAACTTCTTGGTACATTGCTACCCATGTTACACTTGATCAGTTATTTTTTTCGCGATTTTTCTTTGTTTCCAGAATTTGCAACTGCTTTCTTGTTAAATTTGTTCAAGGTTGAGGTCCTCTTATTATGCAGATGGTACAGATAATGATTTTGTCTAACTGTACTTTTTATTACTATCAAACATGAATACTGTACATGAGCTGCTTAGTTCATACAGCATACAAGAAAACATAAACAAATTGTTCACTATGTTTTACTCTTTACATTTTCTACGCGTCCAATTACCCCTTTGAACTAGCCGGGAATGGATTTATCACACCGTATGTGCTGACATGGCATAGAGAGTGATTTACACTCTTACAACACCATGAGAGACTGTAAAAGAGCACTGTCTTGACCGATTACTGGTGAAGGCCAGCCATTCTAAGTTCTGGGGTTTGGTCGAATAGGCCGATTGGATCTGACCATAGCTTCAAGTTCAGGTGCAATACTGGAAAGGAGGGAGACAGCTACCTCCTGCAGCTAGCTAACTCACGTGCAGCTTCACCAAGATCACTTCCACAAATATCAGAAAGTCTGACAAGATGAAGAAACTTAGTTCTCAGCAAAATCCTGAATAACCCAAAAGAACACATTGAGATTTCAGATTTTCAAGAGGCACACTTGTATAAGATCATATATCAACAATCTGGAAATCTTCCTTTTCTCTACATAACAATCTATTGTTTTAAAACAACCACGTGTACATTAGGTAGACCATCTACATCATACCCTTGGGATGCAACCCTTTCTCGGACCCTGCTAATGCAGGATGATTTGTGCACTGGGCTATCCCTTTTATTGTTTTGTTATCTATTGTTTTATAACTACTACTACTGATACAAAGTGCAAACGAGGCCACAAATATGGAGATGCAGAAGACCATTAAAGCTGCAAACCAATGATGGCAAAACTGCTATATTATTATTATTCCCTATAAGAGCTACCACTGCTGTCTGTAATATACATATTGAGATGATGCCCCACCATCTAAGAAATTCCAAATGTGTCACATAGCCAGCATACAAGAAATTCCAAAAAAAAAATATATAAGTAAAGGGATTGTAGAAAGATTGCATGCTGCTGCAACATGAAATTTTATAACAAGTGAAAACTGAAAAGCATATGAATAAGGATGAGAAATGTACCTCGGAAATAGGATCTTCCAAGAGAATGCAATGTAGATGCAAGTTCGGGTAGAAATTAGAGGAAGAATCCATATTTCAAGCCAGCGAATCCATATACGACTTGATGTTCATAATATCTACTCTGGACTTTGGGTTATTTTGTGGTATGAAAAGCTTCCACATCCCCACTGGATGTTGACTTCTCGCTTCAGTGTCTCTTGAAAATCTTCCATACATTGATTCACACTCTGGATAAGGCTTTACATATAGATTATAAAATTTCATTCTACTAGGTTTAATCAACTCTCTCAACCCCACTTCATCACCAAGTCCTCCTATTGATCTTAAATGGTCAATTACCTTGAATCTTGGTAGAATATGTTTATCGAAATTCACCCCAAGGTACTCAGGAACTTCAACAACACACTGAATATCAAATTTCATCACGTGCAACAAAAACTCAATCTTCTTCTCAACATCATCTAAGCTATAAAGTATCACTCTCGGCTCTTTCCATAACACAGAATAAGCATCCCTTAAGGTTATCCCGTGATTGCGCAAGCAATCAACCCTTAATTTCACCTCATACCCAGCCTTAAAAGCCCCATCATGAAAAATATCCTTCTTAATAGCTTCCCTACATTTCAAACTCTTAAGTAGCTCCAAACACCGGGATAACTCCCCAAATTCAAATGCAAGAATTCTAGGATCTCTCAGAAGCTGTTTCTTAACCACCTCCATGTTAAAACCCAGAGCTCTAAATTCATCAAGCAATCGTTTAAACTTATTTTGAAATCCATAGACCAAAACAGCCGGATAGACACGGAGAATGCGATCGAATTCAACATTATCAATCCCAAAGGCATCAACGACGAATTCAAAACAGTCACGAACCTTGTCTGCAGACATCGTAATTACCATGGGATGCGTCTCCAAAACCTTATTTAGAGTAATATCACTAACCCCTAAATCCTTCAGACATTTCAAAGACCCCAAAACACAATCATAATCTAGTTCAAACTTCATTGAGACCTCCAGAATATTCCGAATAGCCAAGGAGGATAAATTGGACCCTTCTTCGAATCCTCGCATGCCTCCTTCCCATTTCTTTATAGCATCATATTCTAGAACCCTGGGACAACTACTTATCATGGATACAAGGAATTCTTGAGATGGTTTCAAGGATAATAGAATCTTAAGAGAATTTTCAATTTTGGCGGGGTCTAGATTTAGTAAACGACGATTCTTCTCGAGAAAATTAGTAAGTTCTAGAGCTGGAAAACCATATTTTTTTAGAAGAGATGACACTGCAATGAGATTTCTTTGGGGAGATTTTTCTTGGAATTGTAGAGGATATTGAACTTGAGATTTTCTTTTTACAGTTGTTGTGTTAGTGCAAAAACAGCGGAGACTTGGATTTGGAATTAGAGTAGAGGGATTAGAAAATGACATAAAAAAGATTTTGATACTCCTACTGGTCATGGTTTCAGCTGGTTAGTAAGTTTTAAAAGGTATCTGATCACCTATCCGCATTCAAACGCATTGATGGCCTAATGAACAACCCTCAAAATCTGAAAAAATTGATTAAAACACGTAAGTATAACTATGGTGCTAGTAAACTTCGTAAAGAAACAATAAACAGTCTGTCTGTGTGTGAAAATATAAACTGCACATTTAGCTACCCGGGAACATGTTTAAATTGTATCCTTCCACCCAGTTCTGCAGTTTAGTCTCTTAACACCACCCGCAACTAGGAATAGAAAATATTCCACTCAACTCACATGTAAGAATTGAATAAGTTGAAATATTCAATACTGTTATCTTGAAAGGCTTACTAACTCTTATATTAGTAGCAAATAAGTGAAAAGGTTTCTTCTTTTCCTTTTCCTTTTCTCTCGCATTAACATAACTCGACTAAAACTTACATTAAGGGGTGTCAAATTATGGGGTTGAGCTGAAACTATGTCAGTTAAATGGGCTAAATCAACAAATGAGCATGTCGTAACCCGAAAAGATCCTCTTATCAGATTACTACTAGCTAACATCAGATAAGCACAACACAACACAACATTAGATGAGTACAACACACAAACGATACTTCCAGTAAAACACGACAATACGACCACAGAATAACCAAATTAGTTCAGATTACACTAGCTTTCGGTCGAGCATTTTCAGATTCCATCTGCAATATGTTACAATCATATAACCTATAGATAAACTAGCAGCATAACCTTCAGAAAGCTAAATCCACTAAAATATACAAGGGGAAGGAAATTAAAGGATTACAAAGTTTGAACCCTTACAAATTCAAATCCACAAAAATCAACAAGGCTAAGGAAGATAAAGAAACAAATTACAAGACCCATTGCCACAAGTTTGATTCTTTAGTAATTCAAGTGACTCAGCATAACCTTCAGAAAGCTAAATGCACAAAAATCAACAAGGGGAAAGAAAATCAAGAGATAAATTACAGAACCCATTACCACAAAGTTTGAATCTTTACTAATTCAAGTGACTTATCATAACCTCAAGAAAGCTAAATCCACAAAAATCAATAAGGGGCAGAAAAATCAAGAAGCAAAGAGTAATACCCATTGCCGCAAAGTTTGAGTCTTTACTAATTCAAGTGACTTAAAACAAATTGCTAAAACCATAACTCAAAGATTTTAGGGATTGTTTATAAGATTTACCTGAAATCAGAAGAATCTTAGGAGAATGGCGATTACACTGTTAGGGCTTTTTACCATACAGAGTACCATCAACCTTTGAAAGCATTTTGTTAAGGCATAAAACACATTTTGTCAAATAATAAACAAAAATTTAGATTGTTAACTCGAAAGTTTAAATTATTATAATACTCATAATTAAAAGTATTACTTTATTTTAATTGTTAAATTATATTTGTAACTTTAAACAGTCCATTATATCTATATAAATAAAATAATTTTTTGAAAAGTTAGGTCATTTTTGATTATTTTTTTTTTACTTTTTTTATAAGGTTAAATAATATCTAATAATCTTGACATCGATAAAAAAAGTCATCGCATCACAATCAATATTAAATTCACAAAAATTTGCACATCTAATTATCTAAAATATAATTTTAATAAATTACTCGATATATATATATATATATATATATATTATATATATATATATATATAAAAACACACACGTACTGAGAGACTAGTAACTCCACGTCCTGAACCAAATTTGATATTCAAAAAAGCAAATGGTCCAACAAAAAAAGTATTGGAGGAGTCAGTTTAATTCTCCAAAAAACCTCTTTTAGCATTGGATTTTTTATCAAATACCTTCAAAAAGTTTGACGCACGTTTTGTAAAATTTATTTTACTCCTTCGAAAGTGATGTATATTCACTATTCGAGTAATTTTCTTTAGTTTGTTTTGTAGGATGAGGTACATTAAGTGTCACAATTAAAAGTTTGAAATTTGATCGTGAATTTGAACTTATACACTTATTTAAAAATTATTAAAAGATATTTAAAAAATTAAGTGACTCTAAAAATTTTAATCATATCATATAAATTAGACCGACCGACGGAGGAGAGTATTAGGGTGGGTTTGGTACATAGTGCAACTTTGTCCAATGTGTTGCTTTTTTTGTCATTTCATGTTTATATTATATATATGCTTTATAAACACAAAATAGGGTATTTTTCATTGTGCTTTACGATTTCCTGCTATTCTTGGTGATTTTTTTTTTTGGTATAAACTTTGTGGGAAAGCTTGTGATTTTCCTTGCTCCAAATAAGGCTAAAAACAAGAACTACATTTGTGTATCCTTAGTTTTCTTTCTTTATTGGCAAAAATTACTTTTAGGCTTTTCAAGATGTTGCTTTGCTTTTTAAGTTGAAAATACTAGATAAAACTATTTCTTAGACAAATTTTCTGAGATTCGCATATAATAATAGTTATCTATAGCAGTATTACATTCGATTTCTCAGTATTTCAAGTCGTACATTCTCTTATTTTGGCTCGACTTGCCAAGCACAAGAGTAAATCAAGAATCTATCGATTTCATTGGTAAAATTACACTAAGTATGTCGCTATGGTTGCCAAAACATATAAAAGGGCCAAAGAGTCATTACTAGCCCCACACAATGCCAATTTTGGCATATGCTTTTAGTGACACAAGTCCAATTTTGGATTTTCTCTGAAGTGATGAAAACCTTCCACAAAACAACAGAAGCAGTCCAACTTATTCAACAGCACAGTATCTCACCAAATCAATTCATTCAGTCAGACAAATTGGTTTTCCACACACAATTTGTTTCACATACAACCAAGTCACCCATCTCTTTACAGTAACAAACAAAATAAAAGCACAAGAGGAAAAATCATTCGAAGTATGAAAACATGTTAATAGAGAGCTTTACTCACACTCGATGTTTACAGTGATGACATAAACATTTCTTTAATTTATATGAAGTATGAGTACAAGTAATAACGTGCATTTTCACAATAGAATATGATAAGAATATATCTAAGCAAACATTACCGACCTCTGCCTCAAAAAAGATTGTTTCAGATAGACAAATGAGGACAATAATCTTTAGAACTACTATTCCCTGCAATTTGTTTGTCTTTATTTTTTAAAATCCACTTCTAAAAGAACAACTATTTGTTAAGTCAAAATCATACAAACAAATTCAAATGACGAAAAATTTTATACTACACAAATCTCAACACATTTGTCTTAAACTTCTACAGTATTAACCTGTAGGCAAAGGGGATATGGATAAAGCAAAAAACCAAACAATCTAGAAATAGGAAGAAATTAGTTGACTTGATACATGTTACTTCAAATCAACACTATATGTCTCCACATCCCCTTTTAGCACAAAAAGAACTATTAGATGTCATTGCAAGTCTAAGAAACTATAAATAGACCCCCTACTAAATCAAAAAAAGATCATTCACCATCATTAATCACACCATTTTCACTGCTTGAGGTGGTGGTGGTGGTTGTACTTTTGCTCAAAAGAGTAAGCTTTTTTGATGAACCTTTGCAAAGACTAACAGGGTATTTAATGGCATTAAGCTCCAGTTTTCTGAGTATAGCATTACCTAGATCAATGCCACAAATATCTGAAAGCCTGACAAGATAAAGCAATACATCTGATAGCTCTTCACCTAAATGCTGCTTCTCTTTTTCTGCCCAATCTGGTAGACCTCTTGGGACCTCACCTTTCCACTGAAATATTTCAGACAATTCTCCCACTTCACCCACCTGGTATTCAAAATAAAGTTTAAGAATCGACTATACGAATCTTCATTGACCATATAAACTCATTTTATGCCAATATTGTGCAAACACACTATGTTGCTCGGACTCTCCGAAATTATTGTCACACCTGCGTAGGAGTATCTGGCAAGAGTCCGAAATTATTCACACCTGCGTAGGAGTATCTGACACACTCTTGCCGACATTTCTGAAGAGTCCGAGCGACATCACAAATGCATATATAAAGTATTAGAAGTGTGTCAAAATAAGCAAAATACCACTTTTCTTAATCTTCACCAAGTAATTTATCCAATAATTTATCTATACAACTGACACTATATGTGGTTTTTACACTACTAGGAGTAGTATTATTTACTCTCTCCGTACAATTTTATTTGTTCAATATGAACTTTACATGCCCATTATAAAATGAAAAATATTGATATGAGCCTTTTATTATAATGTCCATTTTATAGTATTAGTGCAAGTGTTGCACTAGTTTCCATGTAAGTACTGCAAAGCTAAAATTACATAATGGGGAACATAAAATCATATGAAAGATTATTAGCACTATGCCTTCTTTGGTGGGAAACAAAAGAAAGCTTTTTTTTATTGGGGTTTCCACAAAATTGGAAATCCAAATTCTCCACAATGACCCAATACTGGCAAACATTTCTAGTTTCTATGAAACAAACAGAACTCTTTGTTCCATGGTTTTGTCTAAGGAAAATTTAGAGAAGAATTGGTCTTTTATCTTTCAAGACTCTAACTTTCTAAACTAAACCTCAGCCGAAAAGTAAACACTTCTAACTATCAGCTAACTTGATTTCAAGTGACAACTAAACGCTCGAACTCGTCGATATTGTGTGTCATGAACACCTAATACATAAATTTAAGAGGTATTTAGATAGTCATTTTGAAGTTGAGAGTGTTCAACCGACACAATAAAGACGAGTTGAGGTATCTAAACGTTCACTATCAATATTAAAGTGCTTATTTTTCAACAACTGCAGCCAAGTTTGAGTGTATGTGTATATCTTGCTAATTCCACAGAAAAAACACACTTACTAAGAGATAAACAAAAGTAGCAATCTTGAAAAACAAAACAAACAAACAAAAATAATCAGACTAGCATAAAGGCTGACCCATTGAGCAGAAAAATTAAAACACCAGCTTTTCCTAAATAAAAAATAAAAAACAGCAAAATCACCAAGAATAGCAGAAAATCATAAAACACAGAGAAAAAGACACCATTTTCATGGCTCAAAACATGATACACAACAAAACCCATAAATGTCGACAACAGAAAAAACCCACAGAAGACAAAGTTGCACTATGTACCAACCCAAACCCCACATACTTGAAAGCCAAAAAAGACTTCATTTTTACAAAAGGGGTAATGGGTATATACAAACCATAGCTAAAAGGAGATTTCTTGGTGTATGAAACTGATCCCACTCTCTTTCTTTAGCAAAATCAGCCATTTTTTTCTTCAGCTCTTCAAGAGTCACAATCCCTTTTGCTCCTTCTTCTTCATTCTCTGTTTTTCCCTTCATCTTCTTCTTCTTCTGTTGTGATTTACATAAAATTTTGAAACAGCGCCGACTGTTTTTTCTCTTCTTATTTGAGCTTTTTCTAATGGTGGTTTTTCAGGTTTTTAAAAGGGGAATTGGTGACCTAGAAACTGGTCATTGCCGGTTTGCTGAAACTGACACCTGTCATTATCTGCCTGTTGAAAGTTATTGTAGGACCACCTGGGTTTTATGATTAAGGTTTTTATTTGAGTCGTGATAGAGCGGCGAAACTATTTCACACTTAAGCATACATCTTATAGCTTTTAAATTCGTTGTAGAAAATGTTATTCTCAAATAGGCTATGTTATGTGATTTGAATTTAATTAAGACTTCATTATGATCACAAGTGAAAAATTAAGAAATAAAATTTTGAGAATTTCGTGTGAAGTTAAATTGGTTGGATCAATTGATATATTCAATTGAAAATCAAAGAAAAATAAATTAAATATAGTATTTTGTGGTACTTAGAATTATAATTGGTCTCAATCAAACATATGATATGATACAATCAAAACATATGGTGTGATATTTTAATTGTAATTAGTTTTATAATATAATATTTTATTATAATTCGTTTCAGTCAAAGTTATTTTTGTGTGTCTTATAAATCATATTACATATAAATTATTGTGTGACTTATAATCATATCATATATAAATCATAGATTTTCGCAAAAAATAGCCACTAATTAACTTATATGACATATAAATCATAGTTTTTTTTTTGCATAAAATCAGCCACTAATTACCTTTTGTATTAGAATATATTGCTTACTTTAAATTTTTAAATTTCTAGAGGTATGATCTTCTTCGAATATTAAGTGAATACAAAACGCTTAATATATGATGATGTTTTTTTTACAGTCAAAATACATTACAAGCTAGGTGACCTGTCACATCAACTTTGTAGCTCGAGTGATTAAGGAGATCTCTCAAATCCATTTAGGATTATTCAAAGATTAGATTCTAGTCATGATTATATAATAAAATAATATTACTCCACTAAAGAATCGATTTTTGAATGTGTTACTTGCCAACTTTGATAATAGCACTAATTAGTAGTATAAAACTACACATTATGAGATGATTGTGCTTTTGTTGTAATGATTTTTCATTTAAATGTAAAAATAAAAAAATCTATTAATTAGAGGCTATATAGTAATAAATTAACGATGAACTTTAGATATGAAATTTTAAAGTTTGCTCCCACCTCTCAAACACACGACTTTGGCTTTTAGCAAAAATAAAATAAATTAATTAAAACATCAAATCTTTCTCCAATTCATTCTTTTTTTAACAAAACTAATAAGAACATACAAACAAATTAATAATAACGTAATGTCATATAAATTATATGATTGGAGAAAAAAATGGCCTATTAATACACCTTAAATATTTGTTTTGGCATGTTAGAAAAGCTCAAATATTATATTATATGAGCGTCTTGAATGGAAAAAAAAATTAATTCACACACACAAAAAGAACATTAATAAACTACAGTAAAAAGCGCAAAACAATAAAATTCAAATTTTATTCGTGATAAATCAAATCAAGAACGACATTCCTACGAACAGAAATTCAACTACTTGAAAATTAATAAAAACTAAATCATCAATAAAATATAAATCAAATCAAAAATAATATTCCTACGAATATAAATATAACTAATTGAAAATTAATAAAAACTAAATCATCAATAAGATATTGATCGATCCATTAATAAATATTCTTAAATATTCTTAGGTGGAGACGGTTTTGATGGAAACTTAGGATGAAAACCACGAGAAGGCATTGGAGGATGAACAATTGGCCAATGTGGACGTGGATGTGGACGTAGCCATGGACGTGGACGTAACCATGGACGTGGACGTAGCCATGGACGTGGATGATACCATGGATGCCAATGATCTAGTCCAATATTATCTTGTGGATTAGTAACATCACTTTCATCATTAGATGTTGAATCAAATTTCTCACTTGCAAAACATAAGTTTACAAGTAGAAATATGCAAATGAGAAAAGTAACTAGGCAATTTTTCTTAGCCATAGTTTATACTAAAGATTTTTTTTTTTTTAATTAGATGAAATATGAATGTTGGTGTTGTGGGGATTTTATAGTGTTGTAAAGCAAGAGATTTATTTGGCTTAGGAGAGTTTTTATGTTAATCATAAGTGAAGTTTTTGTACAAATAGAATTCTTAAATAAGTGTAATGATATATCAAGAATTTACATAAAGATTTTTAATTGAAGAGGATAAGTATGATCTAGTCCAAATTTTATTTTAAATGAAACTAAATATTTGTTTGGGACGTGAAATTGCAAGAATATTAAGAGTCATATATATACATACACGTACAAATATTTTATCAAAAAGAATTGCTTTCTCTTACCTCTTATGTGTAAATAATGTAAATAAATAATGCCAACTTTGATTTCTGTATCATAAAAAAAAAACTTGGTGTTTTTGCTAAAGATAAAATTTACCATTAAATTCCTTTTTCAAATTATTAAAAAAAAAATAGCGTACAAAACTAATTCTTCCCTTTCACTTTCTAGAGAAAGACTAATTTTGACTGGAAGGTTTGTGTTTAATTTATTGTCTTTTTGTTATAATGATTTTTCATGTTGTATTGTTTGTTGGCTTTAGATATCTAGGTTTGCTTTAAAAAAAAAACTAACAAAAAAATGAAGATGTTGAGTTTGAGGATGGTAACAAATTGTTTTGGTAAGAATCTCGATTAAACGAGAATGTTATTGAATTAATATGTATGAATTAGTCTTAGCCTTACCTGTAAACGACATTGTTGAGTTTGTGTTACTCCTATTTTGTAAAAATAAAGAATTTTACGATAAAAAAAGCCGATTCAAACAGCCAAAAGTCTACCAATTCTAAAAGCCAAAGCATACAAAAACAGTAAAATTTAAACTTATTCCTAAGCCTTAAAAGAAGTACTAATTTTTATTGCCATTTTTTACTTTTCTCAAGGCAATGTTGGAGTTTCTCAACAGTGAAATCCTAAAAGCTACAACAAAAGAAGCAGCCAAACACATAATAGTGTATCTTACTATAGCAATAGTACTTCAATATGTTATACTATACAAACATTTGAGGCATACCACCCAAGATGCTATTCATGCAAGACAACCACTCAAGAGTCACAATTTACAACCAATTTCCCAAACCTTGCTCCGTCTGTGTCAATTTACGTGATACTCTTTCCTTTAAATTTTACAAGTATAAACACATTCACACTTTTAATAAAGTGATTTATATATAGCCATCATTCTAGGCTAGTGCAATTCCTGCTTTGGTGGATATATTTTTCTTGAGCTAAGAGTTTATCGAAACAGTCTCTTTACCTCTAAGATAATAGTAAAGTTTGCGTATACTTTACCCTCTTCGAATCTTATTTTTGTGGAATCACACTTAATATGTTATTTCTACTTCTAGATCACAAATTTCAATTTTATTTATTTTTTGAATCAAATCAAATAGTGTCACGTAAATTTGATGAAATAGTATTATATACTAGACAAATTAAATCTCAAACACATTTGTGTGAAATAGCATTAACCAGTAGGCAATAAGGGGGGACATGGATCCAGTAAAAAGGCAGAAATTGACTGACTTGGTACATGTTACTACATCAAATCAACACTTTAGCATAAAAACTAGACAAACAGGAAGGAAAAAAGGCAAAGACAATCAATGAAGATCATGTACCATCATCAATCACACCATTTTCACACTCATTGTTGGTGTTGATATTGGTTGAGGTTGTTGTTGTAATTTTGCTCAAAAAGAGTAAGCTTTTCTAGATGAACCTGTGCAATTTAGTGACATTTACCTCTAGTTTTCTGACTGCAGCATTACCAAGATCAATGTCACAAATATCTGAAACCCTGACAATATAAAAGCAATACATTTTTTTTTATGAACCAAATCTGTTTAATTCAATAACGTATCTAATACCTTTCACTAACAGCAAGAATTAAATAACTCTATCCACCATGACTGCAAATAAAGCTTTCGATGATGTCTTGATCAGGTTATACACAACTCGACAAATTAAACACAATACCTATTATCACTACGTCAAAAATTATTATTAGCAACAATTAATTTTTAATTGTCTCTAAATACGTTTTTTAGCGGTAATTAATTTTTTTTTTGTATATGTCTCTAAATCTTTTAGCGATATTAATTCTAATGTCACTTAATTAATGTCAGTAAAAATTTTAGCACTCTATATTAACATAATGATTTATTGCTGCTGCAAGTTACTTTTGTTGTAGAGTATACCTTCCACCAGTAACAAGAATAAAAGAATCAGTTTTTCTTGTACCTCGACTAATTCAACATGATACTTACTACCTTCTATTAACAACAAGTACTACATTCTATTAACAACAAGTACTAGATAGCTAGAGCCGTCAAAATGGGCTTGCCCCGTGAGGTCAGCACAACTCAACCCTTGAAATAAGTGGGATTGGGCTTAATATTTTTGGCCCATTTACGAACGAGAGCCTGCCCCATTTGACCCGTTGGCCTCGTAGGCCCAACCCGCAAGCTTTAGAGGTCAGCCCGTGGGCTAACTAATTTATGAAATATATATATATATATTTAACAGTGTTTTATTTGTAAAGATTTTATGAATAAATATTTTAAAAAATAAAAAATCAAGTATTGTGCAATATTATCTTTCATGGTGAATTTTAGATGAAGATGAACTTCTTAAGTAAATAATATCACATGTCGATCCAAATGTGATCGATGAGTGAAAGTAGAAGCGGAGTTGTAAAACATTAATTAATTAGTCGTGTAATATTTAGAAATTTAGATTTGTTAAGTATTAGGTTGCCTTATGTTGGTGGAAATCTTTTAAACCAACTAGTTTTTTCTGGGAGAAATGATGGAATGATCAACATTTATCCGCTAAATCTTACATTGATTATTATGTATTTTTGTAAGTATTCACCTAAGTGTGATTCATAAATGTATTTTAATAACTATTCACCGAAGTGTGTGATTTATAAATGAATTTTTGTATGAATTGATATCGTGTTATAGACGTTAACAATCGATACTCTTTCTAAGAGGGTAATATTGTTCATTTTATGGTTGAAGGGCCAATCCGTCCCAACCCGTGGCCCGATTAGGATTGAGTTGAACCGCTATTTTATTGACCATTTAACTAAAAGGATCAGCTTACTCCAACCCATTTAACTCTCTAGCCCATTAGAATAAGATTGGATTGGATTGGATTGGACCAGCCCATTTTGATACCTCTATAGATAACTATCTCTCCATAAATAAAGCAATACATTTGAGAGCTCTTCCCAATTTGGTAGACCTCATGACCTTTCCACTGAAATATTTCAGACAACTCTCCCACTTCAACCACCTGGTATTAAAACACAAACATGCATCAGAATTCAGAATGACCAAATACCAAAATCTTTATTACCATCAAAAACTAGTATTTGAGATTTAATTTTTAATTATACAATGAAAATGTATCAAAAACTGGCTTTCAGGACAATTGAAAACCTCAACAATGACATGACCCAAAACCCAAATACAGTACAATTTTACCAAACAAAAAATATGATCTTTATAGCCTCCAACTTTTCCTCTTATACATTAGTAAGTCCACTAAAAAACACAATTTTCCTTTCAATCAAACTAAATATATGCAAAAGTAATCATCTAAACACAAAGGAAACCTCTTTTTTTTACTCATTTTCTTCAAAGTTCATCCAAGAAACAAGCAATATTGCTACCTCCTATGTCTCAATTTATGACTCACTTTCCTGTTTAGTTGGTCTAAAAAAAAAACGACATATTTTCATATCGTATAACAATTTAACTTTAAAAAGTCTATATTATCTTAATAAAATATTTTATAGCCACACAAATATCTATCCCTTATTTTAAATTAGAAATTCTGAAAATCTTTCTTTCTTAAATTTAGTGTCAAGTCAAACTAACTTGAGATAGAAATCAATAAATCAGAAAGAACACAACAAAGTCACAACCCCACATACTTTGAAAAAGTTTTTCTTTTTTTGATATTCAAATGTATCCTTTCTTTTCCATAACTCGTCAATTTTATTTATTTATGTGATATATTTAATTAAAATTATTTTTTTCTTCATATATTTAGAATATTCTTAATTTATACAATTATATATTTTATAAAAAATTTATGTTGAATTAAAATAGAATTCAAATTGGAATGGGCGGAAGGATAACTTGGAGTTTCACGAATAATTCGATTAAATCTATATTTATTACAAGAAAGTTTCCAAGGAAACAATAATGTATATTATTATTAATGTAAATTTATTCCGTTTGATTATAATTCATGTTAGCTCCTTCTATTTGTTTTTTATTTCTCTCTTCTGGTTGAGTAATAAAGATTATTCAATGTAAATTAATATAATCCGGCTTATCGAAATAACTACTCCAATAAATTCGGTTTGGCTTACACTTTGGAACTATTTGGTTGGATCAACGAATTAAGTCGATTTTTTTTCGGATATAAATTTAAGATTAAACTATCACATACTTTTTTTTAAAAACAAATTTACTACAAAATAATGTCTAGTTAAACATAAAAAATATCAGTAGGAACAAGTATAACTGTACAAGCAAGGAGGCTAGACCTTGTCTTACTAGTCGTAAGAATATTAATTAAAATAAAAATAAACTCCGTAGTGTATATTAGAATTCAAACTTATATACTAATTCATATTTGCACAAAATTACAAATACGAGAGTTCGAATGAACATACTAATTAATATTTGTACCAAGTTATAAAATCAATCCCACATTCAGAATTAAAACATAAATATACTAATTTAAATTTGTACAAAGTTATAAAAACAATATCATATTCAAATCCAACCATCACAACAAAGGTATAAAATCAAGTTTACAAAAATAATTTCATATTCAAAATTCGTAATTTTCTAGATGAAAGTCAAACACTCGACCACAATGTTGATGGCATTATATATATATATATATATCATATTTGCATAGTAATAAGCTTTAAGCTGAATCACAACAATGGGAAAAAATGTGGGAAGAATGAAATTGGGCTCAGAGGGACTTGAAGTATCTGCTCAAGGACTTGGTTGTATGGGTATGTCCGCAGTTTACGGGCCACCCAAACCCGAACCCGATATGATCCAACTCATTCACCACGCCGTTAACTCCGGCGTCACGCTTCTCGATACTTCCGATGTATATGGGCCCCACACTAACGAGATCCTCCTTTGCAAGGTATCAATTTATTTTTGAGTTTTATGCAATAGGATGGTTGTACACAATGCTAAATATATTGTACCTTGTGGTATTTGGTTGAAACTTAGAACAAAAAAGTTTTTGAAAATTAGAAGTTATGTTTAGACAATACATTTCACTTGATATTTTTTTAGAGTGCGAGAATTATAAGGTAGAAAATTGAATCCTACTTTGTTTGATTATATTTTACGGGGGCTTTTTCTATTTATTTTTCTCGTTGGTTGAATTATAATAATAATATATCTAGTAAAATTTAACTATGGGTCTGAAGAAGGTAAAGTACTGTATACATATTTTATCATTATCTTGTCCACGTAATAAAATTTGTTTTTGAAATATTCTCGGTTTAAATGTATCAAACTCAAGTGCAAGAATAAATTAACAAGGAAGAGAACAAAACAATTAGTAACAAAGCAAAGTAAAGTTTCCAAGAAAGAAATACTAACAAAATAATATGATACATATGGCTACAAGTACAAGGATATGAATATGAATAGTGCTACACAACAATCTTCGCAACGCAAAACAATATTCTATTCTTATTATTTTTTTTTAATTTTAATATATAATTTTTGCTCCTTCTTATCTAGAGTCAGGTGTTCGATAATATAAAAATGGACCATATATTGTTTAATTACTTTTTGCAATACTTTTTCTAATTAACCTACTTCTATCCCTCCACATATCCACCTACAATCTGCCTCTCACACTTCATTGTTTGAACGTTAGCGTACCTCCTCTTCAGATGCCCACTGATTAATAAACTCATTGAATGGATAAATGAAAAGTCAATGACTAGTATATTATTAATTCAAATTGTAACTAATCCAATAATTTATCTAGTGTTTATTGAATTTATAGTCACAAGGTCTTCTAGTTTAATTAAAAAAAATTCTTAGCAATAGAGAAAATGAAACACATCATCGTTAGTGACGTGTTTGCTTACATATATTAAAGTTATATTTGTGTTTATATATAGAAACACTTCTTCGAACTTTTAAGATAAATCACAACAATGGCGAAAGAGGGAAAAAATGTGGGAAGAATCAAATTAGGTTCAGAAGGACTTGAAGTATCTGTTCAAGGACTTGGTTGTATGGGTATGTCCGCTTATTACGGGTCGCCCAAACCCGAACCCGATATGATCCAACTCATTCACCATGCCGTTAACTCTGGCGTTACATTTCTCGATACTTCCAACAGTTATGGTCCACACACTAACGAAATCCTCCTTGGCAAGGTATCACTTTGTATTTTAATTATCGATATAAAGTCACGTTATGTCTTATCTAATCATGTAATCTTAATACTTTTTCAGTTTACTTCCTATAACTCCGCGTACCATCTATGATCAGCCTTTCACACTTTCTTACTTGGCATCACTCACGTCCTATTGACATGCCTAATATGACTCATAATTATATTAAATGGAAACATGAAAAGTCATAAACTAGAATATAAAATTTCTTAGCATTAATAGAGAATGAAACATATTAGTGACGCATGTGCTTACATATAATTAATAAAACGCATGTGCTTACATATAATAAATCAAAGTTATATAAGTGTTTATCTATAGAAACACTTCTTCGAATTTTTTAACTGAACGACAACAATGGCGAAAGGGGGAAAGAATGTGAAAAGAATCAAATTGGGTTCAGAGGGACTTGAAGTATCTGTTCAAGGACTTGGTTGTCTGGGTATGTCCGATTTCTACGGTCCGCCCAAACCCGAACCCGATATGATTGAACTAATACACCATGCCATTAACTCCGGCATAACATTTTTCGATACTTCAAATAGTTATGGGCCTTACACTAATGAAATCCTCCTTGGCAAGGTATCGATTTGTCAATTCTTTTAACTTATGGTTGTACCGAATCGAACATTAAATAATAAGGTGAAAGTTCTGTTAACTAACTGAGCTACTAAAATTCTAATACAGGCTTTGAAGGGAGGAATGAGGGAACGAGTCGAGTTAGCAACAAAATTTGGTATACATTTTGCAGATGGAAAGAGAGAAGTACGTGGAGAGCCAGAATATGTAAGGGCAGCATGCGAGGCTAGCTTAAAGCGACTTGATGTTGATTGCATAGACTTGTACTACCAGCACCGGATTGATACACGCGTGCCCATTGAAGTAACGGTTGGTTTCTCTGTTTCCATTGATAACTCTTGTCAAATATTTACGAACACTCAATGCTGCATAAAATTACACTATCAGCATGTTTTATTACTGTACAATTCTTGATCTATTAGGTTGGAGAACTTAAGAAGCTGGTTGAAGAGGGCAAAATAAAATATATAGGTCTATCAGAGGCTTCAGCATCAACAATTAGAAGAGCACACGCTGTTCATCCAATAACAGCAGTACAATTAGAATGGTCAATATGGTCGAGAGATGTAGAGGAAGAAATAATCCCTACTTGCAGGTATTTTTTTTCATCTTTCTGTTAGTTTTTTTTTTGTGTTTGAGGTTTTTACCAATGTGAGATGCTGATTTTCCCGTCTGTTAACTGTTCAGAGAACTCGGAATTGGGATTGTAGCATACAGTCCACTAGGCCGGGGCTTTTTGTCAGCCGGTCCAAAGCTGGTTGAGGACTTGACAAATGAAGATTTCCGAAAGGTTTAGATTATATTTATCGTTTGTTTTGAGTTCCAATATGTTCACATTATGTTTAATTGCAGTGCATTTGACTTGAAAAGATCTCCAACTTTGCAGCATCTACCGAGGTTTCAGGGCGAGAATCTTGAGCATAACAAAAAATTGTACGAGAGGATTTGTGAAATGGCAACTAAGAAGGGATGCACCCCGTCTCAACTGGCGTTGGCGTGGGTACATCACCAAGGAAACGACGTGTGTCCCATCCCGGGCACCACTAAGATTGAAAATTTCAATCAGAACATTGGAGCTCTGTCCATAAAGCTAACATCAGAAGACATGGCAGAGCTTGAATCTATTGCTTCAGCTAATGCAGTGCAGGGTGATAGGTACGGTTCGGCTGCAGCAACCTACAAAGATTCAGAAACTCCTCCTATTTCAGCATGGAAGGCTACATAAATATAGAGTTGTTCTTGTGTTGTGCACTGTATGTAATGAGGTTTCTTTTTTCCTGTTTCAAAACTATTGTGCCACTTACTGATGGTTCAAATAATAAAATCAATTCTCTGTTTGTGGACTTTTACCTATGGAGTAAAATATTGATATCTATTGGCTTTGTATTTAGTTATGCATAGATTAGTTATATTTCTGTTAGTTATTCGATTTTCTATATGTAACTTTTACTAAATTCAGATTTGCATAAAGTTACAGAAACAATTTCACATGCAAAATTCGAACATAACTAATTTAGATTTGTACAAAGTTACGAAGTGATTTCATATCCAGAGTTTAAATATACGTAATTTGCAAAAAAGTTACAAAAGTGATTTCATATCCATACTAATTCAAATTTACACAAAGTTACAAAAATGATTCCATAGTCGAGATTCAAAGTTCAAACATACATACTAATTTAAATTTGCATAAAAGTTATTTCATATACAAGATTGGAACGAAATTACATATTCAAATTCACATAAAGGATTTCATATCCAAAATTCATCGTACACACTAATTCAAATTCACACAAATTTATAAAAACAATTTTATATTCGGGATTCGAACTTTCCAAATGAACGATAACACACAACCACAACTTTGGTGGTTTGTCATTTGTCAATACCATATCTAATTAGCAACCTCTATATATACAATACAATATCCACTTGCTCTATTATGTGCATATTTGCAGAGAAGTAAGCTTAAGCTGAATCACAACAATGGCGGCAGAGGGAACAAAAGTGGGAAGAATCAAATTGGGTTCAGAGGGTCTTGAAGTATCTGCTCAAGGACTTGGTTGTATGGGTATGTCCGCTTTTTACGGGCCTCCCAAACCCGATTCCGATATGGTCCAACTCATCCACCACGCCATTAAATCCGGCGTCACATTTCTCGATACTTCCGATGTATATGGGCCCCACACTAATGAAATCCTCCTCGGCAAGGTATTTAACTTCTTAATTTTAGGGATTTTCTCTGCCTTTTATGCATTGATTATTGTACGCTATGCTTGTTGATTTTGGAATCTTGGTGTTTGAGCTGGAATTGTTGTAACATATGCAAAATGTGCTGGTTCATAAAGCTTAAAAGACTTGTACTTTTCGCATCCTTGTAGCCGGGGGATCTATTAAATGAGTCGAGAACATGAGGTTTAAGGTTCAGCAAAGACACCATGGTTATCAATAAAAAAGAAAGGACTCTACTCTTTGTTTTAGGTTGGATTGGGTTGGTGCTATTCTTTACATGTTTTAGCTCCTTTGAGGTGGACCTTAGCAAGAAATGTTGTTCATGGTTCTTCAAAACATGTATACTTTTGGAGGTGTTAACCTAAATTGCTCGGACTCAGGTGCGGGTGTCCGATACGTGTGTGGATCTAAAGGTCGGATTCATCATGATCGATCTAATTTTTAAGATTCAGGAATATGGATCTATATGGGTGCTGGGTGCTTGAAATTTGAAGGTTCCAATGAAGTCAGTGCTAGTATGCAGAGTTTATCTTTACTTGTAATAGCTAGTTCCAACAATTTCATTCTTAATATGCTAATAATCTGATTATTTAGATGCTAAAAATCTATCGAGGTCAGGATAAGGGCACATGTAGCAAGAATCGAAGTGAAATGACAGAAAACGGAAAGCTCGAGGAAGAGACAGAATTGTTTTATTGTTGAACCACTATCCAGTCGAAAATGAAAAGAAACCTCTTGTCGATACAAAGTCAGCCAAGTCTAAGAACAAGAATACAAGTAATTAAAGAAAGAGCTTTAGTGAATGTTATGTAGTAGTTGCAGTGAATAATTGATGATTGATGTCCTTGTTTGTAGAGATGAGGCTCCTTTTACAGGGTAAAGAAGAGGGTCTCTATGTAATTTTTTAATTCTTTTTTTCAAATGATGAGAGTCATGGTCAGTTGCTAAGAGCGTGACTGTTGGTTCTTGGGTTGGTTGAGAGTCTGTTGGTCCTCAAGGTTATATGATAATCAATGATCCTTGTATTTATGCAGGCTCTGAAGGGCGGGATGAGGGAACGAGTTGAGTTAGCAACAAAATTTGCTGTAAGTTTTGCAGATGGAAAAATGCAAGTGCGCGGAGAGCCAGCCTATGTAAGGGCAGCATGCGAGGCTAGCTTAAAGCGACTTGATGTTGACTGCATAGACTTGTACTACCAGCACCGGATTGATACACGCGTGCCCATTGAAGTGACGGTTAGTTCTCTATATCACAACTCTATAAAATGAATACTACGAACATTTCCTAATCCATGATGGAGGATAAAATGATTGACTTGTTTGGATACAATATATATTTTACAAATACTAAATGGCTTCAATGCTGATCAACATACACAATAATTTTGAAGTTGATCTAGTTATTGAAAGCCAGTCTCTGTATATGTTTATAGTACAATCGTTGCGATTATAATCCAAATGGCTTTCTAACACAGACAAAAGAAGAAGAAGAATTGATCCTCCAGAGATGGGAAGAAGCAATATGAAGTGGAGACAAAATTAGATGCAACTGCACTCTTATTTAGACTTCTCTTACTTCTAGTTTACATCTCTGAGCTTGATTAACCATTTAAAGAATTTAAAAATTAGTAGCCGGTATCTCTAATATAATGCAAGGGTAACCTTTAGAGAGTATTGGCATATAGACCAATACATGTCAGCCTTACAACAATTAAATTGAGTGCTTATATTGTTTAATTTTTTCGCATCTTTGTTCGAATGGTTGATCATCAATTTTTTCCCTTTGAATATCTTGTTTTACTAGGTTGGAGAACTTAAGAAGTTGGTTGAAGAGGGTAAAATTAAATATATAGGTCTATCGGAGGCTTCAGCATCAACAATTAGAAGAGCACATGCAGTTCATCCAATAACAGCGGTTCAATTAGAATGGTCTCTATGGTCGAGAGATGTAGAGGAAGACATAGTCCCTACTTGCAGGTACTTTCTTTTTTCTGTTAATTTTTCGTGTTTGGCTCTATAGCAATTCGAGCTCCTAATGTACGCCTATGTGTGAACTGTTTAGAGAACTTGGAATCGGGATTGTAGCATACAGTCCACTAGGGCGTGGCTTTTTATCATCCGGTCCAAAGCTGCTTGAGGACTGCTCAAATGAAGATTTCCGAAAGGTTAGCTTGTGTTTATTTGTTCGTCTTGGAGTTCCAGCATACTCATATCATGTTTAATTTCAGTGCATTTGTGTTGTTAGTGTAATATGGGGCATGTTTTGATCTTCAATTTTGCAGTATCTACCGAGGTTCCAGGGCGAGAATCTTGAGCATAACAAAAAACTGTATGAGAGGATTTGTCAAATTGCAGCCAAGAAGGGATGCACCCCGTCTCAACTTGCATTGGCCTGGGTACATCACCAAGGAAACGACGTGTGTCCCATTCCTGGCACCACTAAGATTGAAAACTTCAACCAGAACATTGGAGCTCTGTCCATAAAGCTTACTTCTGAAGACCTGACAGAGCTTGAATCTATTGCTTCAGCTAATGCAGTCCAGGGTGATAGGTACGGTTCGGCTGCGGCAACCTACAAAGATTCAGAAACTCCACCCCTTTCAGCATGGAAGGCTACATAAATATAGGCTACTTGCTGTTGTTTCAAATAATAAATTATGTCTCCAAACATAATTTGAACTTGCAATTTTTAAGTTTGCACGCTTACCATCCAATCAATCCCTCTTATCCAATGCAACTTGATCTTTTCTTTTTTTTTAAAAAAAATATATATTTTTAAATGATATAATATGTAAATAGATTCAAATTCTTAACCTCAAATAGCAAATAACCACTCGAACTTTGAGAGTGTACATATCAACATTTCAAATGACAATTTGAATACCTGTAATATGACACATAACTTTTAGGGATATTTAGATGATTATTTTGTAATTTGAAAACGAATTAAAGGTATTTAGATGTGCAATGATAAATTGACTATTTTTCTTACCAGCCGCCGCGCATAATTCTAAACCAGAGTCCTTGGCATTTAGCAGAGTGAAGTAGGCTGAAACGACAACAATGGCGACGGAAGGAACAAAAGTGGGAAGAATGAAATTGGGTTCAGAGGGGCTTCAAGTATCTGCTCAAGGACTTGGTTGTATGGGTATGTCCGCTTTTTACGGGCCGCCCAAACCCGAACCCGATATGATCGAACTAATCCACCACGCCATTAACTCCGGCGTCACTCTTCTCGATACCTCCGATGTATATGGGCCTTACACCAATGAAATCCTCATTGGTAAAGTATGATATTCAACCTTTTTTTTTCCCCAAATGCTTATTTTTTTTTATGAATTCAAATCTTTGAGTTTATGCATTAGGATGGCTGTACGTAATTCTGTAATTGTTGTACCTTTGTTGCTTTTGGTAAAGGATGTGATTGCTACTCGTTGTCGCAAAAATTAAAACTTTTATATAGTTCAATTTGTTTGTCTTACTTTTCTTGTTAATCCGTATTAAAAATTGCTTTTATGTTTAAACATTTTGATACATTCTACGAATCTTTAGTTTAACACTATAAGATTTAAAAGTTTTTTTGTATTCTCTTAAATTTCATACAAGTGAAAACCAGGCAGACAAACTGAAATGAAGGGAGTATCATTTTTGGAACGGACTAAAAAAAAGGAGTGTTACATTACAGGACAGAGGGAGTAAATACTAAGTAGCAGTGCTAATTACTGGTGTTTGAGATGGAATACATTTTTATTTGTTTACATATGCAGAATATGATTGTTCTCAGAGTTTAAAGTGTTGCAATTTTCTTTTTTTGGGTTGGCGGCGGGGTTGTTATGAACTTTGAGGTACTATTACATGTTTTCACCTGACAATGTGCTACGATTCAGACTTTCAGATGCTTAAGCCTCGCGTGTTGCACCTTAAGAAGAAGAATTGTTCATGATTCTTCAAACCTGTATCCTCATGCGCGATTTCTAATTTTACTATTTGAGCTTACCTGTTTTTTTTTTTCCTGCAAAGTCGTTGTTTTCTTAATATGAAGTACACTGAAACAAAAGTGTAGTGAACTTGTATTTTCTTATAGTAGTGTTCAAGTTAACTTATGTGCACCTTGATTATTTCATCGTGTAGTTGCTACCTTCCATTAGCACAAATATTGAGTAACTTTACAGACCTAGGCTGAGATAATTGAAATGAAATCATTTTGTATTTTATTTTTGTCTCCGCTGAGATTTGAATCGAACTTTATAAAGTTCGCATCGACTTCATCAACCATAAACCACACTCTTAAGCTTATTCATTCATCGCATAAGCAACTGAGAAATTTTAACCATTTTGCAATAATTGTTGCTTGCAATTCTGATAATTATGTATCTATGTAGGCTTTGAAGGGAGGGATGAGAGAACGGGTTGTATTAGCAACAAAGTTTGGTATTGTTTTAGGAGATGAAAAGAAAGCAGAAGGAAAGAGAGAAGTGCATGGAAATCCAGCCTATGTAAGGTCAGCGTGCGAGGCTAGTTTAAAGCGACTTGATGTTGACTGTATAGACTTGTACTATCAGCACCGAATTGATACACGTGTGCCCATTGAAGTCACGGTTAGTTCTCTTTTTTCCATTTATGACTCTTTGAAGGTACTTATTATTTATTTTGGAAAATGATGTAATATTTGATCTTACTCGGAGGATGACTACTGAGGAAATAGTGGTGCTAAAATCTAATAAAATAATTACTGTATAGTGGTTATATTATATCTACAAACGCTCTTGACTGTAATGCAAGCTTCTGGCTAGTATTCGAGTATATGTTTTTACTTATTATCTCGAATAGATCTAGCAGTTGTTAGCCACACTCTTTATATTGCTTAGACCAAAATCATTGCCCTTATAGTCCAAATCAGCAAGACAATTCCCTGTCTTTCTGCTTTATTGAAAAAGAAAGCAACAATAAAAGAAATGATCATCCGGAGACTGGAATCAAACAATATGAAGATGAACGGAAAAATAGATGTAACTGCTCTCTTTTTTCAGATTATTGTCAACATTTCTTATTCCCTTGAGATTCCTGTTTTACCAGGTTGGAGAACTTAAGAAGCTGGTCGAAGAAGGTAAAATAAAATATATAGGTCTATCCGAGGCTTCAGCATCAACAATTAGAAGAGCACATGCTGTTCATCCAATAACAGCAGTACAATTAGAATGGTCTCTATGGTCGAGAGATGTAGAGGAAGAAATAATCCCTACTTGCAGGTCTATTCTTCTTTCTGTTAGTTTTCGTGTTTGGGGTATATAGCAGTGTGAGATCCTGATGTTCTCCTATCTGTTAACCGTTCAGAGAACTCGGAATTGGGATTGTGGCATACAGTCCACTAGGACGGGGCTTTTTGTCTTCCGGTCCAAAGCTGCTTGAGGATTTGTCAAATGAAGACTACCGAAAGGTTTGCTTTGTTGTTCCGGATTTCAAACATATTGCTATCATGTTTAATTGCATTGATGTATTTCTGTTGCAAGTATATTTACTTGTTTTATAGAAGAAAGAGTTTCGAATAATAAGCTATTTGATCTGGATGGTATTACTAGGGACAAAAGCTTTCAATAGTTTATATCAGAAGTCATGAAGTATGAACTTAACATTGTCCCTTATATATTGCCATTTGTTTAATTGGTATACAATGCTCTCCTTTGTGCTGTTTAGTGTTACTATTTGTTTTCCTCTACTTGCTACGCGATATTGTGGGAGAGTAAAGTACGTCTTCAATTGGTTGGACTTAAAATTGATCCTCAATTTTGCAGCATCTGCCAAGGTTCCAGGCCGAGAATCTTGAGCATAACAAAAAGCTGTATGAGCGAATTTGTGATATGGCAGCTAAGAAGGGATGCACTCCTTCTCAACTAGCGTTGGCTTGGGTACATCACCAAGGAAACGACGTGTGTCCCATCCCTGGCACCACTAAGATTGAAAACTTCAACCAGAACATTGGAGCTCTGTCTGTAAAGTTAACATCAGAAGACATGGCAGATCTTGAATCCATTGCCTCAGCTAACGCAGTCCAGGGTGATCGATATATACCTGGTATGAGTACTTTCAAAAATTCAGAAACGCCGCCCCTTTCAGCATGGAAGGCTACATGATGTTGCAGTTGCTTGAGTTGTTGTTCTTGTGTTGTGCATAATATGCACTGAGAGTATATTTCTCTGTTTCAAAATTCAGACTATAGTGCCATTTAGTTATGGTTCAAATAATAAAGTTCATGTTTATGTTTGTAGACTTTTACCTATGGAGTAAAATACTGATAATTACTACTCCATTGCCTTACAAAATATCTTTTTCCTTAATTGGACAAGTATTTTTGAATCATGATAGTGTTCAGGTAAACTTACGTTCTTTTAGCTATAGACAATTTTTTTAGCATGTTTAGCTTTCAAAATTGCTGAAGTCCTACGTTACGATATTATCACAAAAGACATATATAAAGTTACATAAATAATTTCTCGAAATAAGCTTAAAATAATATAATATCATGCAATTTTTCGAAAAAAAAAAAGGTTATTATGATGGCAATAAAATGCTCATACAACCCCCATGGTCCTCTTTTTATCAATAATGACGTATGTGCTTACATATTCTTTGTCACAATGTAGTATAAAATATTACTCCGATCGACCGCTCCTTTAATATTTAATTAAAAAGTATTTATCTCTATGCTTAAAGCTATATATATTATTAGTGTTAAACTTTTGTACTATCAACTTATAAATGTTAAGTAGAATTCTATATGTCGTGTTATTAGTATTCAGGCTTTATATTTATATATAAAAAGATATTTAAAATGTACAATAATCTATTAAAGATTAGTGTCAAGAATTCATAACTAATTTTTTAACTCTCTCCGAATTTAGTAACTTTTTTTTTTTAATTAGAAAATTCATTCAATATATATAAGTATGTAATTATGAACTCAACAGTAATGACCATTATGCATTGCAACATTATCTGAACTTATTACTTTCTATGAAAATCATATATCTACCTATAAATATTCATTAAAATATAACTTATTTTATATTATAATGATGTTTGATCAATGTACTATAGATGTATTTTTTCTAATAATTATAGTGTGTAGTTCAGCTCCTGTGCACCTTGACTATTTCAGCACCGAATTGATACGCGTGTGCCCATTGAAATCACGGTTGGTATTCTTTCTCTTCGATTTTTAACTCTATAAAATGCAGGGTTTAAAATGATCAACGTTTCAACTCTGTTTACTAGATTGGAGAACTTAAGAAACTGGTTGAAGAGGAGCTGGAATCCATTGCTTCAGCTAATTCAGTCCAGGGTGATCGGTATATTCCTGGTGTGAGTACTCATAAGAATTCAGAAACTCCGCCCCTTTCATCGTGGAAGGCTACAGAATGATGCAATCGCGTAACTGGTATGTAATTAGTGTGTGTGTCTGTTAAGTCAGAGGTAATTTTTTTTCTGTATTTTGTGCTGTAATAGATATCATATTTTTCGATTTCAGTCTGTCGTGCTACTAATGATGTTATAATGGTATAAACAATAAAATTGTGACTCTCTTTTACAATTTATCATCAAAGAAACATTAAGACTTCACCCACCTGCTCCATTCTTAATCCCCCGCAGGGTAGACCAAGATGTTGAATTGTGTGATTATATCATTCCAAAGGGTTCACTAGTACTAGTGATCAATGCATGGGCAATTGGTCGTGATTCTTCATTTTGGGAAGACACTTTAGAGCTTAAACCTGAGAGATTCCAGAGTTTAAAATTAGATGTGTGGAAAAGATTTTGAATTGATTCCATTTGGTGTTGGCCGAAGAACATGCCCTGGATTTCCATTGGCATTTAGATGGATGCCAATAATATTGGGCTCGATGTTGAATTCATTCAATTGGGAACTTGAGGCATACATTGAGCCAAAAGACTTAAACATGGAGGAGAAATTTGGTGCCATCATAGCCAAAGCTCATCCTTTGCGAGCTATCCCATCTCCTCTTTGAAATCGCGTACACTTTATAATAAATACTTATCTAGTATCGTTATTCTTATTATGTCCACAATCACCAACATAGTGACCACACTTTATCCACAAACACCACCCACTATTATCAGTGACGTAACGTTTTGCCATATATAATAAATTAAAATCACAACTCAAAGATGTTTGCGACTTGTTTATACCTTATTGGAAATAAAATGGCTTTATTTTCTTGATTGATGGATGGATTATTTCTCTCTGTATGTATTTCTTTTTCAAATTTTGTTTGGTCACAAAAGATTGAATGGTTAATTTTCCTCTGAACTCATTAAAAAAGAGATAAGAATAATTTAATCAAATTAAATACTCTTTAATGATTAAAATATCCGATAATTTTATTACTCATAGTACATTGAACGGAGCTAAAATAATTTATTTATTTTTTCTAAATCGAACACCTAATAAATTAACTAAACAAAAGAATTAACATTAACTAGCACCCAATAATTGAATATATTAATTTGTTGACGAGCTTTTATGTAAATGGCGGGCTAATAGCAAACTTTACTTATTTGACTTTTGTAGAAAGGAAAAATCACTTTTTAATTATAGTTATATGGTCAATATTGCTGAAAACGCAAAAGATTGTGATTTAACGATCAATAAAGTTGATAAAATAGTTGAAGATCAAAATTCAATTTCCAGCAAAAAAAAAAAGAAACTTATTAACAATTTCTTCCTATTTATTTGAACTTTGGTGGGTAAATTTACCTTGTTTTTAAAGTGATGAAAAATATTTGTGAGATGCGTCATGCGTGTAAGATGGCCCTCCATTTTGTGTGATACTTTTCTATGTAGTCTCTCTCGAATAGAATAACATCTTTCTATATTAAAAAAAAAAAGAATTTAGCTCTATACTCTCCATTTTTACTTATAATGACATAATATTTTATCAAGACAAATAATGATTAAGCCAAAATTTTGAATTTATATATTTTGAATTCTGAAAAAAATGATATATTAATTTCTGAATATATTATTTATACGTATTAGATAGCCCCTACACACAAATGTCTCTGTCGTGTCAACACAAGTTCAACCTTCTCTCTTTTAATTTATTAAACTTCGTATCTAGTCAAATCAATCGAATTTAAATTTTAAATCCGCGCCCCGGTTTCCATATATATACCTCAACATCTACATCCTACTCACACACACAACTCTGTTTCTCTGTTTTTTTGCTCTCTTTCATTCATCAATGGCTGCAGAAGGAATTAAAAAAGTGCCAAGAATGAAGATGGGCTCACAAGGCCTTGAAGTATCAGCTCAAGGGCTGGGCTGTATGGGAATGTCTGCATTTTATGGGCCCCCAAAACCTGATGATGAAATGATTAAACTTATTCACCATTCCATTAATTCTGGTATCACTTTTCTTGATACTTCAGATATATATGGGCCTTACACAAATGAAATCCTCATAGGAAAGGTATGTTATCGTACGAATTTAGTCAGTTCCAAAAAGAATGAGTCAAAAGATGTCATAACATTTGATAAACTTGTTGATTAACGTTAATTGTATAATCGCGATAGGCTTTGAAGGGAGAGACGAGAGAACGAGTTGAGTTGGCAACAAAGTTTGGAATTAATGCTTCTGCAGATGGAAAAATAGAAATAATTGGAGATCCCTGCTATGTTAGAGCTTCATGTGAAGCTAGCTTAAAGAGACTTGATGTTAACTGCATCGACTTATACTATCAACATAGGATCGATACACGTGTGCCAATTGAAATCACGGTAAGTTATATACATCATCAGTATAAGTTACGATAACAAGTTTGTTAGAAATTTAGAATGTTTCGTCCCCTGTTTAAAAATCCTGTTTTTAGTCCCCTGATAAGAAGCAATGATCAAACTTGTTGTTCGCGATGTATTATCCTTTGATGAATTGCTTTTTGTATTCAAGATGGGAGAACTTAAGAAGCTAGTCGAAGAGGGTAAAATAAAATACATAGGTCTCTCTGAGGCTTCAGCATCGACGATTAGGAGAGCACATGAAGTTCATCCAATAACAGCAGTACAGTTAGAATGGTCCCTATGGTCGAGAGACGTAGAGGAAGAAATAATTCCTACTTGCAGGTTTATAACATTCATCCATTTTATACTCGTTTAACGTCTAAAACCATAGTTTTTAAGTCCTTAATACAACATTAATCGTCATGACTAAAATTGATTTTTGTAGGGAGCTTGGAATTGGAATTGTAGCATATAGTCCCTTAGGTAAAGGATTTTTGTCATCAGGTCCGAAGCTGCTTGAGGATCTGTCAAATGAAGACTTTCGGAAGGTTTGCAGTATTTGTTGAACTGTGTGATCATTTCATCTAAAATTTATATAGTTATAAGAAAAAACACTCTTGTATAAATACTATATATTGATTTTGCAGCATATACCAAGGTTTCAAGCTGAGAATCTCAAGCATAACAAGATCTTATACGAGAGAATTTGCCAAATGGCAACGAAGAAGGGATGTACGCCATCTCAACTAGCCTTAGCCTGGGTACATCACCAAGGAAATGACGTGTGCCCCATCCCAGGTACCAGAGATGGATTCGTTATTTGAATTTGACGAGTTCAAACTTTTAGATTGATTTGTGATGAAAATACTGGATTCAGTTGAACTGATTGACTATATGCTAAATTGTCCATTGTTAGGTACCACTAAGATCAAAAACCTCGAACAGAACATCGAAGCTCTGTACATTAAGTTAACAACTGAAGACATGGTGGAGCTTGAATCCATTGCATCAGCTGATGCAGTGAAAGGTGAAAGAGATGCTTCTAGTGCAAGTACTTATAAAAACTCTGATACTCCACATTTGTCAACTTGGCATGCTGCGCGATAAAATATCGCGTAGCTTCCAAGTTAATAGGTCCGTGTTGAAATAATGAACTTAAAAGTTAAAAGGTTTATAGATGATAAATCTATGTTTATTAGTATTTTGCATTATCGAATGTATGTCTTTTGTGAGTCTACCAAAATGTTCATTAATTAATCGCCTCATTATTTACTCATAAAGTAATATTGATCTTTCACATTATTATTATAATTCCAGTATAACTTGTTCACAAACCGGACACCCTATATTTCTTAAAGTAAATGCTACTCATATGACTAGAATTATACAATCTTATAGTACTTTTGTATTGAATATTTAAATTTTAATCTATAAATATTGAATTGATCTAATCAAATTTAGGTCTCAATTAGTCAAATTAGCTATTGAAAAGTAAAACGTGATAACTATTTAAGATCGAAGGAGTAATATATATGAGCATGAAAACAATATGCATAATGTATTTCAACAAATGTTAGGCCTTGGTAATTTCTCTACCCATCCATTTTCACGCTATAGACCAAGAAATTTACTCAAAAGTTAGGCATGTGTAATTATTCAACAGCTGTGTATTATTTTAATGTTAAGATGTGAATATTATGTCAATGACCTCACCTAATTCACTCTGAATACAAAGAGGTTCACACAAGTGATAACGTATCACTTGTATCCCACAAATTCCCCCCCCCCCCTAATCAACACTCTCAAAGTCCCTAAAACTACATTGTGAATGTTAATTAAGTTAAAAATAGTGAACTTCTATTTATCGAGTCTTAAACTTTTTTCTATTTGAAGCGAACTAGCCAATACATGGAGACATTTTAACAAGTTCTGACTTTTGAATTTAAAATTTTGTCCTTTGGAGCAAGTGGAGGTTGAATTTAAAATTTTGTCCTTTGGAGCAAGTGGAGGTCAAATGTTAGAGATCGTCAATTTCCGAGGTGTATTACAAAATGAAGCCTATCTTATGACATGACATAATTTAGTGTGAGACAGAATTTATATAAATTAGATGGGGGTACATTTTTAAAAAAATGTATATCACACACTATATATTATTGGATTCCTCTACACTTTTGTATTTGCAAATAGCATATAATGGATTACTATACACTTGTGTTTGGATCAATTTTTTCTTTGATTTTTCTTTATATTCTAGCAAAAATATGTAGCAAAGAAAACAAAAAACTTCCACCAGGTCCATCACCATGGCCAATTATTGGAAATCTTCACTTGTTAGGTACAAAATCCCAGGTATCTCTAGCCAATCTTGCAAAAATTTATGGTCCAATTATGAGTTTAAAATTAGGACAAATAACAACAATAGTCATTTCTTCATCAACCATGCAAAACAAGTCCTCAAAATTCAAGATCAAGTTTTTTCAACATATAGATTTGTTCCTAATGCCATTCAAGCACATAACTATAGCAAATTCTCTGTGGCATTTCTTCATGTTTGTCCTCAATGGCGAACGCTGCGCAAAATATTGAACAAAAATATCTTCTCTTCCAATAGTCTTGATGCAAATCAACATCTAAGGTCTCAAAAGGTGAAAGAAATGATTGATTATTGCGAAAAATGTAGTGTACAAGGTAAAGTTGTGGATATAGGTCAAGTTGCTTTCAAGACTAGTCTCAATTTGTTGTCAAATACCCTTTTCTCCAAGGATTTGGCTGACCCTTTTTCAGATTCAAAGGTGGAGTTGAAGGAGGTTATAAAGAATATCATTGATGAGATGGGGAACCCTAACCTAGTGGATTTTTTCCCTATACTTGAAAAGTTTGATCTTCAAAGAATAAGGCGTCGTACAACCATTCATATTGGTAAGTTGTTTAAGCTTTTTGATGGTTTGATCAACGAACGATTGGAGGAAAAGAGAAGGTTTCATAGTGAAAGAAGTGATGTTTTGGAAGTGTTTCTCAATATTTGTGAAGAAAATCCTCAAGAAATCAATCATAATCACATCAAATCCGTATTTTTGGTTTGTGCTCTTTTCTCATTAATTAATGAGTTTTAAGCTATATATATATCATCAACTAACCCTCTTCATTTATGGACTCCATCCTTAATTAGCATTTACAAATCTTATTGTGATGAAGTGGACAGCTTTGAGGTATTGGCTAAGATCAAGCTCATCTATCTCATTTCAAGGATGAGATAGATGGTGTCTTTTTGGTCTTGGGGCGAGCCCGGCAACCCCATACCGAAGAAAGTAGCCTTTTCCAAATTTCGGTTAGGGCATTTCTTTCTTCAACGATTCGGTTGAGTTTCTTTTTCGTAATACGTAAAAGCTTCTCGTCTGTGGTCTGCGTTTTTTAAAAGTTAGTCTGACTAATTTTTGAAGTCAAATTAGATTACATTAATTCGATATTTTAAACAAAAAATTTAGATATTCAAAAATTATACGAAAAATACTATAGATTGCAATTTTGTTACCTATCAATTTATGATGAAAAAGAACATTGTAAAAACAATAGTTCTTAGGGTTTGACTCTAAAAAAGAAAATCATGACAATTAAAATGACAATTAAAAGTAGACTGAGGGAACAATTTATTTCTTTATATTATTGGTATCTAGAGTTTGATGTACAAATTGATTTTATAGGACCTATTTTTGGCGGGTACTGATACAACCACAAGCACAATGGAATGGATAATGGCAGAAATACTTAAACATCCTGAGATTATGAAGAAAGTTCAGATTGAACTCGAAGAAATTATTGGAAAAGGAAAATCAATAGAAGAAGATGATATTTCTCGACTTCCATACTTGCAGTGCACAGTTAAAGAAACATTAAGATTACATCCATCTGCTCCATTCTTACTACCACACAAAGTGGAGCAAGACGTTGAATTGTGTGGTTACATTGTTCCAAAGGGCTCACAGGTATATATATATATGTAATTTTCATAAAATAGTTATAACTTTATTAAATATATTTTTAAAAAGTTGATTTTCTTTATTTATTGATTTGCCTTTTGTTTGACTTGTCCAAACATAGACAAGAATGCCTATTTGACACTCTTTTTTATAGGTACTAGTCAATGTGTGGGAAATTAACAGAGATTCTACTTTTTGGGAGGATCCCTTAGTGTTTAAACCTGAGAGGTTTTGGCATTCAAATTTAGACATGCGAGGACAAGATTTTGAACTGATCCCATTTGGTGCGGGTAGAAGAATGTGCCCTGCCTTGCCACTTGCATTGCGAATGATTCCAGTCATGTTGGGCTCACTCTTGAATTCCTTCAATTGGAAACTCGAGGCAGGCATTAGACCAGAAGACCTAGACATGGAGGAGATATTTGGTTTGGCTTTAGTCAAAGCTCATCCTTTGCGGGCTATCCCATCTCCTCTTTGATGTTTTTCGGACTTGGTCAAAAATTTGAGATCACCAATTTCCAAGGTCATTGATTAATGTTATTTGAACGATTATTAATTAAAGTTTCATTATTTTCTTAAGAAAAAAGGGAGAATAAAAATGTAGGCAATAATTATAAAAATATTTCAACTTCAAATTTATTCATTTTTTGAAGTTTAAGTAATTTCAAAAGGAAAAGATTACTATAAAGTACAATAATTATCAATTATTCCCCTACACTTTGTATTTGCAAATATATAGCATCTAATGGATTACTATACACTTGTGTTTGGATCAATTTTTTCATTGATTTTTTTCTTTATATTCTAGCAAAAATATGTAGCAAAGAAGACAAAAAACTTCCACCAGGTCCATCACCATGGCCATCTTCACTTGTCAAGTTTTTTTCAACAAAATTTATCCTGTTTGTCTCTCTTTATTTTGACATATTTTGTTTTTGCTTTTGCTTTTTCTTTCTACTTTTTATTGAAACTTATTGTAAAAATAATTATCTTAATAACTTTAATTTTGATTGTCTTTTCATTATTTCAATTACGTTACAAATAAATTCAAAGTCATATTCTTAATCCTCTTAATCAGTATAACTTGTCATTCTTAGGAATTTATTGTATAGTGAATTATACTCTTTAATATATTTTTATTTAAGCCAAGTAAAACTAGAAAAAATGGAAATTTGTACCTATCATTTTTTTCAATCTTTTTTGGGTAGTTAATTCTCTCCTTTGTTCTCTTTTTGATATTTAATTTCAAATATATTTCTTTCTTACCTTCTTTTGTCTTCTAATTTCAAAATTTTATCTATTTCTTAGTGATCTTGATTGACAATTCTTTAGGTTGGTGAATAAAGGAAAAATTAAAAAATAGATAGTAATGAAGTTAACAAAGACGAGGAAGAAGTTGGAACTAAAAAATATTGATTTTGAAAAATAATTAACTAAAGAGTATATACCTTATAGACAACATAAAGTAACAATTGTCACAAAATATTGATATATTTTACCCTTTTCTTCTTGGTTTTATGCTATTTTTTCTTATTTCCTTCTTTTAGCCTTTTAAATCGTATTTTATTTTAAAAAATGAAAAACGTGAATCTTATAAAGCATAATGTTGAGATATCATACTAAAAATATTTTAAAGAAATTTATTCAAAAAGATGAAAAATGTGAATCTTATGAAGCATAAATATTAAGATATCATTCTAAAACTATTTTAAAGAAGTGAACCAAGTAAAAAGAAAAAATAGCGTTCATATCTCAAGTTCAATTAAATGTAGAGAAATCATTCAAAAAATTATAATTTAGAAAGGGATCATAACAAAAAAACAAGAGAAAAAACGATCACATCTCAAATTAAAAAACCATTAATCTTACATTACCGATTTTCTTTTCCACAACATTTATTTTTAATATTTAACTTTTACGAGTCCAGATACATTGATTTCTTTAATACATTTCATATTTAATTTAAACATTTTTCATAATTTTCTTCTATCAAATTTGTGTGATTAGTAAAATCAATTCCATTTTATAAAGTCAAAATTGATGGGTTGGGATGTCAAAATCGCAATCAACTCTACCTTTGAATCCAAAAAAGGGGGGTCATAAACAGTAATATCAACAGTATAGCAATTCATGTTGATAATAACACACACAAAAAAAAATCATATAATTCATATCTACCTTTAATTTTTTTTAAAAAAAAATCATAAACTGTTATACTAATATTTCTGACAAAATTAATCTATGAAAATATAAAGAAAAAAAAGATAAATATACCCCTGAACTACAGTAAATGATTCACAGATACCTTACGTCATACTTTTGGGACATTGATGTCTCTGCCATCCAAAAATTAGAGCATATATGCACTTCATTCTAACGGAAGACTAAATAGGGACACGTGGCGCAATCTTATCTGTCGATAAATGTCGGATCGATGGATAAGATTATGACACGTGTATGTCCGTTAGTATAAAGGGTATATATGCTCTAGTTTTTAGACGACAGGAGCACCAAGTCCCAAAAGTATGACGGAGGGTATTTGCATACAATTTATAATAGTTCGGAGATATATTTATCCTTTTTCCCAAATATAAATCATTCATGAAGACCTTCTTGTCCTTAATATGTTAAACAAAATCATAACAATTAAAAAAAAACCAGTTTAATTTGGTACTAAAATGAATAATTACACCTCAATCCCTTTAACCTATCTAGTATATAGATAATATATACACCTTATACGAAATATACATATATGAAGTGGTCATGATTTTACAATCAAGTTATTGTTTTGAAAGCAATTTGACCTACAAAAGTGAAGATTTCCCATAATATTGGCCATGGTGAAAGGTTTTTTGCTTGCTCTTCTGCATATTTTTGCTATAATAATACAAAGAAAAATCAAAGAAAAAATTGATACACACATTTTTTCAGTTATAATACAAGTCATATGTCATGTACATTTTAGTTTTTACATAAAACAAATGGGCATGTGCCTATATAAGATGTGTTTGTGGACACAATGAATTTTTGCTATATATAATGCCAAACTTTTTAGATTTTTTTCTATATATCGCCAAACTTTTTAGATTTTAACTAATCTTGGCTAAATATATGCCAATAATTCTTAGAACTATATATGGATATCAATAGCCCTATCTTTGAAGAGAAAAACATAAAATAGTATATTTTAAAAGCAGAAAAATACTCTCTCTGTCCCTATTTACTTATCATATTTTTTTTTATATCTGTCTCTATTTGCTTGTCCATTTTAACAAATCAAGAAAGGACAACAATTTTTTTCCTAATATGCTCTTATTTAATTCTAGAAAATTTCTAGTACTACTAAGTTATAATGCATGCTTTTTGGAATCAGAAAATATATTTATTTACTAGGGGAGTTACACAATCTTTTAAAATAAGGATATAATTATAACTAACATATGATAATAATTAGCGTCTTAATATATGTGTCACTTTTAAAATGAACAACTAAATAAAGACCGGGAAAATAGTTCATTAATTATGTCCAACTGAATATTAGCAAAGAGGTCGATTTTTGGGTAATCTTTAAATTTCGCCATTCACCTTTTTTTATTATTTGCTAATTTTCTCATATAATAATAATAATAATAATAATAACGATAATAATAATAATATATTTCCATATGTCTTCTTCTATTCCTTGATATGACAGCTCAATCCCATTAAACTATCTAAAAAATGGCAGTAGCCTCCACCTAAGTTGGGGGCCCTCTCGTTTTTTATTTTTCTAAAAAAAGAAAAACTAAATAATAGATTATAAATATTTCTTTAAAAAAATTGAATATTATTTAGAAAATATAAAAATTTCTTAAAAGAGAAAAACTTTATTAGAAATGTTGACAAACCTGAAATATATATTGTTTATCAAAAAAGATTAAATTAATAATTATAAATAAAATTATTTTAAAAATAATTGACCTTCCTTTAAATTTAACGATAAGCTACAAAATATATTTAAGCCGCCCTTGGGTTAATTAGTCGTACCGTCTGTGATAAAGAGTGATGAGTGATGGATTTTTGTGTATAGGGCTTGCCTACCCTTCTATTTCATTTCTATTCCAGTTTTTTTTTTTTTTTTGATTGGACCTATTTTTGATATAATAAAATCCATTTGAGAATTTCTTTTTCAAAAACAATAGTAATTATTCCTTCAAATCCCACTTCATTAAAACGAAAAAAATAAAATAAAAATAGTAACATATGATTTATCAAGTTTCCTATTAAAAAATCACTATAGTTAGTCTACAGTGTTATCGTTAGATTGATTTTAGTAGCGAAAAATTAAAATAATTTTAAAAAAATATTTATTTAATACGTCTATTTTAAAGGAGACGAGTATAATATATATAAAAAATATTGTTATTTAATTAGTAACACTAGTGGTGGTTATTATACTAACTTGTACATGATTGATTTTATGATATTTAGCGACACACATGTATCTTTTATCATTTATTATTATCATCATCAATCATCATTTATCTTGTTAGCTTTCAAAGTTGAGAGAGGCCTATGGATTACTATACACTTGTGTTTGGGTCAATTTTAGTGTTGGCTATCCTTTGTAATATCATAGCAAAAATATGTAGCAAAGGAAGCAAAAAAGTTCCACCAGGTCCATCACCATGGCCAATTATTGGAAACCTTCACTTGTTAGGTGCAAAACCTCATATATCACTAGCCAATCTTGCAAAAAATTATGGTCCAATTATGAGTTTAAAATTAGGTCAAATAACAACAATAGTTATTTCCTCATCAACCATTGCAAAACAAGTCCTTAAAACTCAAGATCAAGCCTTTTCATCTAGATTTGCTCCTAATGCTCTTCAAGCACACAACCATTACAAATTTTCTGTGGCGTGGCTTCCTGTTTGTCCTCAATGGCGAACGCTTCGAAGAATATTGAACACTAACCTCTTATCTTCCAATAAGCTTGATGCAAATCAACATCTAAGGTCTCAAAAGGTGAAAGAATTGATTGCTTATTGTGACAAATGTAGTAAACAAGGTGAAGCTTTGGATATAGGTCAAGTTGTTTTCAAGACTAGTCTTAATTTGTTGTCAAACACACTTTTCTCCAAGGATTTGGCTGATCCTTTTTCAGATTCAAAGGTAGAGTTGAAGGAAGTTATATGGGGTATCACGGCTGAGGTAGGGAAGCCTAATTTAGTAGATTTTTTTCCCATACTTGAAATATATACACCTTATACTAAATATACATATATGAAGTGGTCATGATTTTACAATCAAGTTATTGTTTCGAAAGCAATTTGACCTACAAAGTGAAGATTTCCCATAATATTGGCCATGATGGAAGTTTTTTGCTTCCTCTTTCTGCATATTTTTGCTATAATAATATAAAGAAAAATCCAAGCAAAAATTGATACACACATTTTGTCAGTTATAATACAAGTCATATGTCATGTACATTTTAGTTTTTAAATAAATAAATCGGCATGTGCCTATATAAGATGTGTTTGTGGATTCAATGAATTTTTGCTATATATAATGCCAAACTTTTTAGATTTTTTTCTATATAATGCCAAACTTTTTAGATTTTAACTAATCTTGGCTAAATATATGTTAATAAATGTTTAGAACTATATATGGATATCAATTAGCCCTATCCTCAGGTAAAGTTCATCCTTTGAGAGCTATCCCATTTTCTCTTTGAATGTTATCGAGTCAATAAGTATTTATATATATTCGATATTTATATTGAAATTAAATATTTATTGGCCTTAAGCAATATTATTTAAAGAATAACGTGACATGTGTGTATGAAATATTATTAATTAAAGTGTTTGGATATGTAGAATATAACTGTTTGTTCAATTTTAATAAGTATTTAAATAGATCATATATTTATTTATGTGTCTGTTTACTTCTATAATTGATAATTTATACCCTTTAGGCTCCGAACTCCAACTACAAGTACATTGGAATGGGCAATTGCAGAAATACTCAAACAACCTGAGATTATGAAGAAAGTTCAAGATGAACTTGCAAAAATTATTGGAAAAGTAAAATTATTACTCGTCTCCCTTACTTACAATGCATCATAAAAGAAACCTTAAGAATGCACCCACCAGCTCCATTTTTAGTTCCGCGTAGAGTGGATCAAGATGTTGAATTGTTTGATTACATCGTCCCTAAGGGCTCACAGGTATAGATATATGACGATTAAAATTAATTTACGAAAATATGATTAATGACCTACCTATTTATTGATTAGGGGCCCGTTTGGATGGGCTTAATAAAAGCAGCTTTAAAAAAGTACTTTTGGAAGTGCTGAAACTTATTTTTAAAATAAGCAGTTATGCGTTTAGATAAAAGTGCTGAAGTTGCTATGCCAAACGTGAAAAGAGAAAAATGGAAGAAAGAGTTGTTAGGTTATGTGGGTAATTTGGAAATTGTATGAAAATATTAAGGGCAAAAAGATAAAAATGTGGTCAACTTAAAACAGCTTATAAGCTAAAAAAAAAAAAGCACCCCTACCCCAGCTTTTAACTTTTGGCTTAAAATAAGTTTTTTTTAACTTAAAATAAGTTATTTTGAGTATAGCCAAACAGCTAAATAAGTCAAAAACCAGCTTTTAAGTCAGTTTGACCAGCTTTTAAGCTGAGCCAAACAGACTCTAGATCTTTTGATGTCTCCTTTCTCATAGGTACTAGCCAATGTGTGGTCAATCGGTAGAGATTTTACTTTTTGGGATCAGCCTTTAGTATTTAAACCTGAAAGGTTTTGGGGTTCGGATTTAAATATGCTAGGATAAAATTTCGATTTGATTTCATTTGGTGCTGATCGAAGAATATGTCCGGGCTTTCCACTAGCATTGAGAATAGTTCAAGTAATATTGGGCTCACTCAAATTCCTTCAATTGGAAACTTGAGGCAGGCATTGGACCAGAAGATCTAGACATGGAAGAGAAGTTTGGTATCACCTTAGCCAAAGCCCATCCTTTGCGAGTTATTCCATTTCTACTTTGATGTTATCGAGTCAGTTTATAAAATATTTATCTTTACCTGGTATTTATATTGAACCAAATATTTTAGACCTTAGTAGTTAATGAATAAAGTGTTAAAGTATATCTATGTAATACATATTTGTATTATTATTGATTTGATATATGCATAGAATATTTGTTGATTTGATGTAAACATTGAATATCATGTATAATAAAAAAATAGCTGTGACCGTAAAAGGAGAAGGGGATAAACTCATCATGTAATTGACAGATTTGAATTTAGTCAAATTTCAATATGTATATCGAATATTAATTTAAATAGAATATGTAATAACCAGATAAATGGGCCAAGTCCACAACTAAATAGTCTCTGTTAAGGATATTGGATTGGGCTTAAGAGCCTAGGATTCAGGAGAAGTGTATACGGATCACTATTTAAGATAATAGTCACAATTATATTATTTAAAATTTAGCCTAAAACTTGAGATTTCATATCTAAGTTGCAACTTCAGTTCAATTGTTACCATTGAAACCTCTGAATTTAAAGTTTAAGTCATTCTAACAAAATAGAATAAAATTTTTAAAATTTAAATTTTGAATTCGATTTTTGGATCGCGAACGCATTAAAAAAAGGAGACACAATTGCTTGCAAAGGATGGGATTTTGCAAAATGCCATCCACAAGCTTCCAATTGAAAGAATTTAAAATGGACCAAACATTACATGCAATAATTCTCAATGCTAAAATTACCTTCTTTTCTCTTGAGCTACAATAGTGCATATTAACTTAAGTAAATATACAACTTATAGCCTACTAATCATGAATCTATCAACCTATAGTATGTTACTCAAATTTTAAATTATTTGACTAAAAAGAGAAGTAAGCTATATATATTAATATATTCGAGATACACAAACTATTATTTTTTCGTTGTTTTGAGTTCTATTTAAATTTATATTTATCATTATCATATCTACTTAAAATATGAAATTCGCAAAAAAATAATAATTTAGATATGTTTTTTAAATTTGGACTCATTAGAATTAAAAGATCTAAAAATTGACATGTGACACCTATCCACAAATGGAGGGTCCTTCTTTACTACACTCTTTACAATTCCATGATTGTTCCATCCCAAGTTTGTATTTTTTTCATAAATAATTTTGTTAGATCGCTCCTAGGAATTTGTATTTGTATATATACTTCTCTTTGATTCCACTCTACCTCAAAAAGCCAATCTTTTCTGTCTTAAAAATCAAAGTTTGCTGTCAATTTCAAGAATCAGTATACAGTTTTCACTGTTAATGTGCTTTAATAATGGATTCTATGCATCTGTCACACTGTTATTCAGTTCTATATGTGAAAAAGAGACAACCCCAGATCAAGATTTTGAAGCAATTCAATGTTGTTCATCAGATAAGTCATAGAAGTGTGAGAAATTTGACCCTTTTGCCTGCAACGAATTTGGGTTTTTTCATGGATCGTAGGGTTAAAGGAATTGTCTGTGGGGTGTCTTCTGTTGAAACCAGGTACCCTTTTTTTTTTGTTTCTATGAATTAGTTTTTACTGAGATAGCTTATAGTGTGTTAAGTTTGAATTGAAGATCATAACTTTCAGTTCTTTATAATTTGGAAATAATAAGTGTGCTTAAGCTTATTTTATGAGAATGGTGTTTTCTTCTGCTCTCTGTGTCCAGGTGTCATGAAGTACAAAGTTTTCACCTTGAATACTTATAATTTGGAGAAGAATGGTGGTCACCTATTAAATTGAAATTAATATGATATTGAATAGTTAAGCTTAACTTGTATTAAAGATCAAAACTTTCACCTAAGTTCTTTATAATTTGGTAATATATATATATATATATATATATATATATATATATATTTTTTTTTTGTGTGTGTTTTGTTCTATGAGAATGCTGTTTTCTTCTACTCCCTCTGTCCATTTAAGGTGTCTTTAAGATTGGTTCTAAAGCTAAAAGTTTTCACCTGGAATACTTAATTGTTTAGAGAAAAATGGAGGGCACCTATTAAATTAAAATTGATATGATGTTGAATAGTTAAGCTTTTGTTGCAGAAGACTCAGTGCATTGTGAGTATTTGATGTTCAAAGTTTTGTAATTTTGATCTTAAAGACGGCCTAGTGCAGTTAATCTGGGAGAGAGTACGAATTTTACTGCCTTTGTGAATTAGATAGGAAATGCAGTGATATTAGGGCTATGGTACTGCCCGACCTTGGTACTATTTCTCAAGCAGATGGTGCAATCGTGAAGTTCCACTGTCTCCTGAGTTAAGTTTTCTGTGTTGGCTTTACTGCCTCAACCTTGCTAGTTTTCAGTTCTTGTTTCAACTTTCAAGCCATTACTTATTCTATTTTACCGTTATTGTACACCAATTGTATTATGTGGTTCAGCAAAATCATTGATTTCATTTCACAGATTTTAAGTCCTCGACTAAAATTATCTTCGATGCAGGGAAAACCAAAGTAAAGGAAAGAACAAATCATCTAGTGAGAAGGTTCAGCTACGTTTTCGGCTTGATCACCAAGTTGAATATGGGGAGCACATTGCAGTTCTGGGATCGGCCAAAGAATTAGGGTCCTGGAAGAAGAATATAATGATGGATTGGACAGAAAATGGATGGATTGGTGAACTGGAAGTACGATCTGGCGAGACTCTTGAGTATAAGTTTGTGATTGTTGGTAAGGACAAGAATATGTTATGGGAAAACGGCAGTAATCGGATCTTGAAGCTACCAGAAGGAGGAAGTTTTGAACTGGTCTGTCAATGGAATGTGACAGATGAGCCTGTGAATTTGTTGTCATTGGATCCATTTGAGGTTGAGAAGATAGTAGAAGAGACAAGTGATAATGGAGCTACAATTACTAGCCAGGCAGTTGTTCCTGACGTAGTAACAAGTCCATTTGTGGAGCAATGGCAAGGGAGGGCTGCATCTTTTGTACGTTCAAACGACCAGCTGGATTCTGATAAAAACAGGAAGTGGGACACATCAGGTCTCACCGGAATTTCCCTAAAGCTTGTTGAAGGTGATAAAAATGCTCGAAACTGGTGGCGGAAGGTGAGAAGATAGATTAGATCTCGTCTTGATGGCATGTTTGCATTCTGGAAATTGACTGTGGCATATAAGAATTAGTTCTGTGCTAGATAGCATCACAGTGCATCTCTGCAATTTATTTTCTATAATTCATCAATCTGCATTGTTGGTATCCTCACTATTGCATGAGTGTCTTCTTTTAAGCTCACTCATCACTTGTGTGTGAAGTCCTCCAAGTGTGTCTCCTTTTAGCTATGGGGATATATATATATATATATATATATATATATATATATATATATATTTGCTAACACTCATGATGATTAATGAGTGGAGAAACGGTATGAAGGAAGAGAAGGAACGAGCAAAGAGGGAAGAGAAAAACTTTCCTTGCTTTCTGTCTAAGATCAAGTGTGGTCACAGTGAAAAGTTGGAGAGATATGTTTCCAGGAGATTGAGAGATATTCTTTTTAGAGCGAGCACTTGGTTCTTATGCAAATTGACTAATGAACTACAATATTCTCTTCTATCAGTTTTATTTGTTGCTAAGTAGTCCATGGAAAAATTGATTGCTCTCCATTTGGTGGTCTACTATACTACAAGTTGCTTTTCATCCATCAGATTAACAGGCCAAAACATATCTTGAGATAGCTATGCGGGAGTGCATTTTCTTGTGCTTAGATGAAGCTTGAATTTGTTGTTCAGCTATATCAATAAGGATGGGAGAGCCGCTACTTCATATTAGATTTAGATTATTGTTATCCTTTGCCTTATTTAAGATGTTTTTTTTAATGCCAGTACAATGATATATCTTGAGATAGTTACATGGTGGTGCCAGTTAGTGTGGTGGGGTGAAGTTGTTTCTCGTTGATACCAATAAGGATGATAAAACTATCGTTTACTGTTAGATTTAGGTTATTGTTACTGGTTCTCATTAGGAATACAGTATGGAATAGCAGCGGCTGAAACAGAGAAATAGAGGAAGCATGAGCTTTTAAAAGCTAAAACTTCCTAGCATAATGCTAATGAGTTGGCTGTATATGAACTCATAAGTCATAGCAAAACTATTGGCGTCTATTTGAAATATTCCCTTTTCTCATTCTGTTTACTTTATTAATTTGATTATATTTAAAGGTAGTTTTAGTTCTTCTCAGTTGGAGATAACTAAATATACTTTGGAACAATGGTAGATTGTGTGATTAAAAAATAGCTGGTTGAAGAGAGGTAACACCAGCACTAAAGCATGAGAAGTGATGTTATTCTCTATTAATTGCAATTCTTGTGGTTTGTTACTTTACATTTCGTGAAAAGGCTCTAACTTCAGAATTGTCTACATCTCTTTATAATTAACTGTCTCCTTTTTTTTTTTACTGGATTTAGCTTGAGGTTGTTCGAGAACTAGTTGTTGAAAACATGGATAGTTCACATCGCTTGGAGGCTCTCACGTATGCAGCTGTCTACCTAAAGGTCTCGTATATTTTTATATGACTTGCTTGATTTGATTCATTTCTATCTCTACTGAATATTAATCTTGGGTGCAGTGGATAAATACAGGGCAAATTCCTTGCCTTGAAGATGGGGGTCACCATCGACCAAATAGGCACGCAGAGATTTCCAGGCTTATATTTCGTGAAGTAGAAAAAGTCTTGAGCAGGAAAGTCACTACACTTCAGGTGTTCAACCGTTAAGTGCACTCATTACGCTTATTTTAATTTTTGTTATGTCTGTAGATTCTGGAACACGTTGGTTGCTCTTAAGAAATTAATGTTGATCCGTTGAACTGGTTCAATTCGTTCTGCAAATTCTTATTTGATTTGTTAAGTGGTGGTACTATATGGTAACAATAAGTCATAGGTGACTGGAAATCTCAACAAGGTAGAGGGGAAGCCCATTATCCACCGAGTTTCGAACTGTGCCTTCTGTCCCTCAGGAATTTCTCGGTTATAAAAAATGTGACTGGAAATCACACAAATGCAACTTCAGTTTAGACTTAACAGTAGATATTGATCTCTTTAGTATTTTGTTAGGAAAAATTCAGTTGATCTATGTTTTATTCCTTGAATTTTTATTTAGAGCACTACTCTGAAGAGAAAATGTTATTGCTTCTATGATTGAGCTAATTCTGTGGTTCATTTTTTTTTTCTTGATGGTAAAATCAACTATGTTTTTCGAATAAAGAAGGGTCTGAACTTCTGACAGCTTTTCTTCCTTAAATCTCATTAATTATAGTTAGAAAGTTCCATCGACAAAGTAACAATTGGTCAATATAAGCTCTTGCTTCAAATATTATTAGACCATACATCTGCTGTCTGTAAATGTGATTATGAGATTTAAAGCTTTTGAGTCGAAATGCAAACAAAAAGGTAACTTGGGAACAGGATACAGGAAGGGAAGGGAGTTAGAAAATCATCTCTCTGAACTTTGTGGATATGAGTCAACCATTATCTTGTTCTCGAGTTTTGCCTTACCCAGTTTTGAGTGGCTTCGAAAATTTTTTCTTTTCATTACATGCAGGAAATACTTGTGATCCGCAAGATGCAACCGTGCTTGCCTTCTTTTAAAGCAGAATTCACTGCATCCGTTCCTTTAACGAGAATCAGGGACATCGCTCATAGGAATGATATTCCGCATGATCTTAAGGTTGTATACTACCAAATACTTATTTTTAATTTTTCCTTGCATTCTTAATATTTTCATGTTTATTACGTAATATATTTGTCCTTCTTACTATTAAAAATAACCTTCCTTCAGCAAGAAATCAAACATACTATACAAAACAAGCTCCATAGAAATGCTGGCCCTGAAGATCTAGTATCCACAGAAGCAATGCTCGAAAGAATTACCAAACAACCTGGACAATACAGTGAGGCATTTGTAGAGCAATTCAAGATTTTCCACAATGAACTAAAAGATTTCTTCAATGCTGGGAGGTATGCCCTTTATCTGTTACTTGTTTAAAAATATTTGATTTCTTCACAAAAAGTCAGTCCGATTATGGGATAAAAAGGAGATAAGTTTAGTAGATCGACTAATCAAGCTTCTCCATAGCATGCATTTGGTCCAGTTCCATTATTTTATGAAATACGCTTCTTCACTTGCTAGATAATAGTGTCTCACCAGTATGTTGTTCCTCAATTTCTTCCTGAATTGTTTCTCTACAACAATGTCTTTTCTTTCCTATATTAAATGTTGCTACCTTGCAGTACCCTCACTTTATCAATTGAGAGGTATCTAGACATGACATGTCTGAGAGATCAGTTGGTATCGTGATGTATGAACTTCACTGTTCGCTATCATACGTGCAAATGTGGTTCTCTCCCAAGGAGAAAAAAGAAGTAGATTGATTGCATTGTTATAGAGTCGTTTAAGGATATTGTTAAGTAACTTTTAGTCTGATTAAATGTGCTCTTTGACAGTGAAGAAAAATGATTTGGGTGCATGTTATAGAATTTTCTCATCCTTCGTAATGGGTCACCCTTCAAGGGATATGTTTCTCCAGTACCTAATGCCCAATCATGAACGTCCGTATGATTTACACGGAGTTGATTAGGCGCAATATGTTCTTACAAAAATGCTTGCACACTGGAAAATGAAATTTGCTTGAAATAACATCTTTCTGTTCTTTCTTTTCAGTCTTGATGAACAGCTGGAATCTATTAGAGAATCACTCGACGGAAGTAGTTTGACAATGCTTTCATCATTCTTGGAGTCCAAAAAGGTCAGTGTATTTGTTTTGGTGATAGCTCTACCTAAGACAAGCTCCAAAGTTTTTACTAATACGATGAGATTTTTAGCAATAACTGTGTGTTCTTTGTTATTATGAATGTAGGTTAAACTGTTAGTTAGGTATTTATGTACATAAGATGTAATATAGTGAAGGTTTACGAGCTACTCGGGGCTTCTTTCATCTTTCTCAATTCATATGGGTCACTGACTCTGATCCGTACCCACTCTTCAACTCTCTGCTCCAAGTCTCCTCTTCAGCCTATTCTCTGTCTCTCTACTTCAAACCCACTATCTTCTAAACAAAAGGAAAAAGGTAAAAAGGTATAAAAGAAAAACAAGTAAAAAAGGAAAATCTTTCACCCACATGTAAACCTAGGATTTGTTTACTCATGCGGCATGCAAGAAGGTGTGGGAGAATAGAGTGTCCCTCACGATTGTGCAAGAATTTCTAAAAGAGTTTATACTGTCATGGGTGACACCATCGATAACCTTAAGGTTTTGGGTTCGATGCTTAGATTATGTCATAATATTAAAGCAAGAAATGTATGAATAGTGATTCAAAATAGAATAGATTCATTATGGAGCAAGACCACTAACAAACCATTGCATAAAAACCAAGTTCTTCCTGTAACTTAACAATTACCAAACATCACTTATTCTAGAACTGAAGATATTTTAAGTTAATGCTCGTTGCATGACATAAATTAATATCACAACCCTAAGTGTAGGTTAAATAATCAATCAAAAGTCAGGATTTTAAACCTATTTAAGCTTTATTCTTATAGTGGCATTAAATATCTCTTTCATCTTTACGTTTATTTGGTCATCAAGATGTGCAAGGATCCTTGTTTTGCTTTGACTAGCCTTCTGCTGACAAAAGTCTAGTTTCTTCATTTCCATGGTTCATTAGTATACTCTTTTCTTTTAATTTGCGAGTTAGGAAAAACTTAGCTATAGGACTGGAGAATTTTAAAGGCAGACCTATGGTGAAACTAGTAGAAATATCAAACTGGGTAAGACCCTCCATTTTTTTTAGAGTGTGGTGTTTTCATCTTTTGAAGGAAATTGTTTTGGTACATTGTTTGTATACGTAAAACCATAAAGCCCATTCTATGCACCATACCTGATGTGATTTGAATTTCATGTCAGAGTTCTTGTTTTGAGTGTTCTGGAGAGTATGTTCCATTAACTTAAATCTTTTCCTCTTCAAGTGTCTGGTTTGTTTCACATGTTTGACTATCCCGACTTTGGTGTCTTACCTTCAGGATTACTCGGCAGTCTCAGGCTATGATTGATTCCATTTTCTTACTAAGTGACTGAAAAAAGGAAACAAAAAAAGATTTTTCTTACGGAGGGGTGAAAATTTTATCTGGTTCACTTGCGATGAGATGCATCTTTTGCTTTCTGTAGACTCTATGTCTCCTCAAGAGATAGCATATTCGTATTTTGGCCTCTTGATTTTTTCCTGTAATCAAGGATCTCTTAGTTGGATAATTCCTATTATTAAAACTGATGTTGATTCTGGCTTTGGCGTCTCTCCCAGGAATTGGTTAGATTGGATGAAAAACATAATGTTTCAGAGACTGAAAGAACTGGATTTCTAGTCAGGACTATTAACTCTCTGAATGCTCTTCGTGAATTAATTTCCAAGGGTCTTGAAAGTGGCCTCCGAAATGATGCTCCGGATGCTTCAATAGCTATGCGTCAGAAGGTATGAATTGTTTAAAAGTACCGACACTAAAGTTGACATTGATTCCTGTTACTTCAATCATCCAATACTTCCAACTTTTCATTGTGCAGTGGCGTCTCTGCGAAATTGGGCTTGAAGACTATGCATTTGTTCTTTTGAGCAGGTATACTCTGAATACCCTAGACGTATGGAAGGAACATATGGGTGCATTGCAGGGGAAATACATTGGTCCACTTCGAATTATATTTTCCCTTTTCCTGACAGTAAAAGATTTTTAAAAAGTAAAGTTGAGGATAGGTTGATCAATCAAACAGAAGAGTATTTTATTGTTTTGATGGATTCTATTCTACATTTGAGCATCAGTTGCATATGTTAATATATTTTCCATTTATTTTTTTATTTTTTCGAGGAACACTTCCCATTTATTATTATTACAATCTTCTTTTGTCCCGAGCTAAGAAATTTTCAATCGAAATATAGGTTTGTGAATGCAGTTGAAGCTCTAGGAGGAGCTGATTGGCTTGCAGAGAATGTAACTGTGAAAAACGTTAGCTCTTGGAATGATCCGATTGGAGCACTTACAGTAGGAATCCAACAGCTAGGTCTATCTGGTTGGAAGCCCGAGGAGTGCAAAGCTGTTGGAAATGAACTTCTGTCATGGAAAGAAAGGGGTATTTCAGAAATTGAAGGTATCTTATTGTCATCAATGATTTATCATGCGTGCAATCAAGAATGCATCAGCAATCCTGAAAATTTCTGGGCTTATCCTTACTGAAGGCAGCGAAGATGGTAAGACTATATGGGCATTAAGACTAAAAGCGACTCTTGATAGAAGTCGAAGGTTAACTGAGGAGTATTCCGAGACACTTCTACAAATATTCCCTGAAAAAGTACAGGTATAACAACTTTTTGGAAATAAATTATTCCTTCTGTTTTAATTTTCTTGTCTTACTTTCCTTTTTAGTCTGTTTAAATAAGAATGTTTCTTTCCATTTTGGCAATTCTTTAATTCTAAACTTTTCACGTGACATGTTTAAGACCACAAAACTAAAGGGCATTTTGATAGCTTTAGCTTAAGACGACAAGATTCAAAAGTCTTTTTTACTTTCTTTAACTTTGTATCAAGACAAAACCAAACAAATTGAAACGTAGGGAGTACTTCAGAAGACAGAAGTGGCTTCTAAGCTTTCAATTTTTCTCATGGTACCGGTTAGGGTATTATTTTCAGGTCTTGAGTTATTGTTCACTAGTTTGGAATTATTATTTTTAAGAACTCCATTATATGTGGCATGCCTGTAAGCTATCCAAATTGGACAATTATATTTGGACCACATTGTGATATGAATAGCTAAGTCAGTTGGAGGGAAATTGGTTTTCCTATATCAGCCCTTGTTTCATTCAGTGTCATTGACATGCTTGTTAGGTAAGAGATATATAAATTGGGATTTTAACTGAGTATATGGTCTTGCAGATTTTAGGAAAATCTTTGGGAATTCCTGAAAATACTGTCAGAACATTTACTGAAGCTGAAATTCGAGCAGGGTATGATTGCACAAATATTTTATTGTTCTGAATAGTGTTGCTCCAATCTTATCCTTCTGATTTCTGTGTCTGACAGAGGATGTTACTGTAAGTTAACAAAGTGCCTAACTTTGTAAAAAAATACATGCAATTTGTAGTGTGATTTTTCAGGTTTCGAAGCTTGCTACTCTACTTTTGAAGGCTGTTAGAAGGACAATTGGGTCATCGGGATGGGACGTTCTCGTTCCAGGAGATGCTTTTGGAGAGCTAATACAGGTGAATATTATATTGTCAATCTCTTATTCCAGCAATTTATTTATATATTTAGAGCTCTAGCTGGTATTTGCTCTACAGAATTGGTTAATTTGCTCGAAATGCATGCGCAAGCTGGCCCGAACATCGGGGTATAGAAAGATTTGGTTTATTTGTTAGAAGTAAGATTTTTTGTCGCAAAAGAGTCTAGAAGAATTCATTTTGATCAAGCTACAAAGCACTTAGGTTTATCTGAATGCTTGCAGTGTAACTTCTTCTATCCAGTTCAGTACTTGGTCTACGTTTTGACCTTAACTTCAAGCTGTGAATTGCATCTTCTCTGTTTGAAATTTTATCCAAGGTAGAACTAGTTTTATATAGTGCTGATATGTTGGCTGATTACTCACATTTCAGGTGGATAGAATTATCCCCGGGACTCTACCATCATCTGCAACAGGACCTGTTATTCTTGTAGTGAACAAAGCTGATGGAGATGAAGAGGTTTCTAGCGCTTCTCACCTCTGTGTTGCTTCTGCAGGATCCTAAGGCATTAGAAACTTATGTATTACACGGAGAAGGATACTGAATGGCCCTGTTGACCATCTTGCAGGTGACTGCAGCAGGGAGTAACATATCTGGAGTTGTACTTCTACAGGAGCTACCACATTTATCTCATCTAGGTGTTAGGGCCCGGCAGGCGAGTTCCAAATCTTGTCTCCATGTCCTAAAGTTAATTATAGTGTCTTTCTTTTGTTATCTATCACGGATTTGGAGAGAAGGTTGATAGGCAGTGGAGTGTTTTTCTTACTTTTTGTCGGATTTCGGCTTGGCTAGTATGAGCTGTATTCTTTTAGTGTCTTGCTTTTGATATGATGTATCGTCATACTTTTTTTTATCGTGTTTCAGTTATTGCACTATTTTTTTTTTGGTTGTTTCCTTATTAGTTGCTATGTCTTCTTCACTGTCGTTCTTACTTTTCATACTTAGATTTGCTATTCTCTAGCTGAGGGTCCTTAGGAAACAACCTCTCTACCTCCACGAGGTAGGGTAAAGTCTGTGCACACTCTACCTTCCCTAGACCCCAATTGTGGGATCTTACTGGGTATGTTGTTGTTGTCCAAAGTTAATTATAGGCTTTCTTTTATATGAGTGTTAGTTATAGAAGTGTGACATACATTTGATTGCAGGAAAAGGTTGTTTTTGTGACCTGCGATGACGATGACAAAGTTTCTGATGTAAGACAGCTACTAGGAAAATATGTGAGGTTATATTCTTCAAACCTTTTAACTCACTGATGATTATAATGCATTAGTAGTTTCTTTATTTTGTCCTTAATTTTCTTTGGGTTTTCCCTTTGTCTTTCAGGTTAGAAGCATCATCAACTGGTGTAAAGTTAACTGCTTCTTCATCAGAGAAGACGGGTGGTGTTTCTCCAGATAAACTTCCTTCAAGTAATGCGTCTTCTACAGGTGCAACCTCATCAGACAGCAGTGCTTCCTCAATTGCCGTCAAATCATCTCAAGTTAAAGAGGTAATAACTGTTTCCTTGCAAATAACCTTTTTCTCCAAATATGTTCTGCTTTAGTTCAGTTCCACCCCTCTTTTCTCACTTTGCTTTCTCTTTATTCTTTCTTTTCTCTTTTTTTCTATCATTTGCTTATCGAGCTGCCAAAGTTCTACTTGCAGGTTGGACCTGCTAGAGGTGTTATTCCTCTTGTTGATGCAGATATACAAACCTCTGGTGCAAAAGCTGCTTCTTGTGCTCAATTAGCTTCACTGGCCACTTCTTCTACTAAAGGTAGTCTTGGTTCTTTGCAGGACAACCCTCTCTTAATATCATCCGTACTTGTTACTATTTTATTCTTAGTTGCTGTAGCTAAAATGTCAATTCTGCTTAACGAACCCTTTATTTAAAAATGAAAGTTCCATGTAAAAATGTTTTTGCTCCCATTCTATTTTGATTTTTTTTTTTCCTTTTTCCAGTTGAAAATTTGGTCCCTTGCATTTCCTATGTCTGTCATAATTAAATTTCGATGTTGGTCAACATCGATTGGTACTTTATTTTTGTGTTTAGCTTATCATAGCATAAATGATGGATGCCATTGGTGCAATATATGTCTTTGCCCTTTTTTTTGGGTCTGATGATCTGTCTGATTGCAGTTTATAGTGACCAAGGTGCACCAGCATCATTTAAAGTTCCTGCTGGAGCAGTTATTCCATTTGGTTCCATGGAAACGGCATTGGAAACGAACAAGTTAATGGAGACCTTCACATTGCTTGTTGAACAGATAGAAACAGCTGAAATTGATGGCGGTGAACTTGATAAACACTGTGAGGATCTCCAGAAGTTAATATCTTCGCTATTGCCTGGACAAGATGTCATCGAAAGCTTGGGAGAAATATTTCCCGGTAATGCACGTTTAATAGTGCGTTCAAGTGCTAATGTCGAGGACTTGGCGGGGATGTCAGCAGCCGGACTTTATGATTCAATTCCTAATGTTAGCCCTTCAGATCCGGTAAGGTTTGGACATGCTGTAGCCCGTGTTTGGGCCTCGTTGTATACTAGAAGAGCAGTACTGAGCCGCAGAGCTGCTGGTGTGTCCCAGAAAGATGCTACGATGGCCGTGCTAGTGCAAGAAATGCTTTCACCAGATTTATCTTTTGTCCTCCACACACTGAGCCCAACGGACAACAATCATAACTTCATTGAGGCTGAAATTGCACCTGGACTCGGTGAAACACTCGCTTCAGGAACAAGGGGTACACCGTGGCGTCTATCTAGTGGTAAATTTGATGACACAGTTCGCACACTAGCATTCGCCAACTTTAGCGAGGAGATGGTTGTAGGTGGCAATTTCCCTGCTGACGGAGAAGTTATTCACTTGACTGTCGATTATAGCAAGAAACCTTTAACAATCGACCCCATTTTCAGACGTCAGCTTGGTCAGAAGCTTGGCGCTGTTGGTTTCTACCTAGAACGCAAGTTTGGTTCTCCTCAAGATGTCGAAGGATGTTTGGTTGGTAATGAGATTTTCATCGTGCAATCGCGACCTCAACCCCAGTGAGATATCGATTCTGCACTGAACTTGTTCACAATAGCGTTTGTAAAATTCAGCATCTCTCTGAGGTGTACATAGTTGATTAAATAAGCTTATACTAGTCCTATACTGAGTAAAGGAGCAGCTTGGTGCATTAAGTTCCCGTTATGTGCAAGGTCTGGAGAAGAGTCGGACCACGAGAGTCTATTGTACGAGCCTTACCTTAAAAGAGTCTATTGCATTTCTGTCTCACCTAGATTGCACAATCTGCTGTACTGGCTGAGATCATACTTTCATATTATTACAGACATTAATAAAGTTCAATCACATATTAATTCACTGCTTTGAATTTTTCCTCTGATGACTTCAATTGGTCATCTTTCTATATCGGAGAATAGTACCTAACTATTTTTAGCAATTAAAATGAAATTATTGTTATCTGCAAAAGTAAGAAGAAACCCCTTACCTCTTTGCTATATAAATAGTTGATTTAACTTGAAAAAGCTGAAAAGCCAATGTTTCTTTTTGGATTTTTCCACAAATTAATTTGCTTTAATCAAGAAAGCAAAGCATTTCCAGAAGTAAGTAGGGTAGGGTAAGTAGCTTTTCTTTTTTTTTTTGTTATTCCAAAGAACTAAACTTGAGCAACTTACCCACTAGTAAATATTCCAAATTACATGTATAAAATGAGGAGGTCACGGTTCAAAATGTGGAAACAACCACTTATAGGAATGTGTATAATTCGTGCCGTTTGGTCCTTTCTAAGACCTCATACATAATAAGAGTTTAGTGCATATACTTCCGTCGGTCACTATATATATATATATATGATAAAAAAAAAAAACTTGGAATCCCAAGAAAAGAGAATTAAAATGCAGAAGGATTTGAGTGACAAAGCAAGTCGAAGATCAGAAGCTTACGTAGCGGCATCTGGAGGGAGGTCTTTTGAAATTTTACGTGAATTTTGGAGAGAAGAAGGTGTTGCCCCGATGGATAATCGGGGTGATACCATTCTTCACTTTCTAGCAATCCATGGTAACTTGGCGGGTTTCGAAATTCTTGATCCTGATTTGAGCATTGAAGATTTGGAAATTAGGAATAGTAATGGAGATACACCATTGCATGAAGCTGCAAAATTTGGTAAAAAAGATGTGGTGGAGATGATTTTGAAGAAGGAGAAAGACTTAATTTTTGTGCGTAACAACTTAGGTAAGTTAGGGGCGGAGTTAGAAGCCCAGATACGGGTCAGGTTCTTCCAGACAAACTCAGTAACTTTTGCTCAAATAGTAAATGTATACTCATTCTAAAAATTCAACACATAAAGTTGAAATTCTGGCTCGGCTTTTGCAGGTGAGACACCACTTTACGTAGCCGCGGCAAGTGGAGAGAAAGATGTATTTACTCTTCTAGCAAATTATGATTTTAGTGAGGTAACTATGAAGAGGAATGATGGTAAAACTGTACTTCATGCAACAGTAGCCCATGATTGTTATGGTAAGTTTTACATTGTTAAGCGAATGAGCAGATTGAATTAAATTTGAAATTTCTGATCTTTAATTATATTGTTGCTATGTTCCACCTGTACAGGTACCTAGTAACTTTATTCATTGATCGACTCGCTAATTATTATTATTTTGTTTCATGTGAAGCAGATCTAGCAATATATATAGTGAATCAATATCCTGAACTTGTTAACCAAAGTGATAATGAGAAAATGAGTGCTTTGAATGTGTTGGCTACAAAGCAATTATCATTCAAGAGTGGATCTGAATATTTATTTGAAGAAATAGGGAAAACACCTTCTGTTCCTTTTCAGATGATTGAAACCATAATCTATTCATGTAAGCTCACATTTAATATTGCTCCACTTGTCTCATTATACTTTGAGGTCATTCATATTCTTATTATTAGTTAATCGCATCGTATTTCCACCTGTCAAAATACTTAAGGAAAAAATAGTCCAAATTTACTTTCTCTAATTTATTACCTGCATTTAATTTACTATTTGATGGAGCAGGTATTCCTCCTTTGTATACACAAGCTAGCACCAAAATTTTCAGCAGAGAAAGGTCTTTATTCACCAATTTTCTGTTAGGTATATATATGCCCCTTCATTTAATCATCCATTATATGATTCATATTAAGAATTGAATGTACCACTTTTATATTTGCTAAAATAGTATATATTATATGCCTATTATAACATGTATAGATAACCTGATAATGTAAAAATTATACGTCTAACTCTCCATTACAAAAAACGAATTTGTAGTTTTGAAAAATATAAGACACGCGACCTGCTATAACATGTAAAGGTGACTTGATAGTGTAAATTCTTTAGACTGTCGGTAGATATTAGTCAAACTCTTAATGCCCTACTTTCTCACTAGTATATCTTTTTTGTATTTTAGGTAATGTCTGGTTACAAGTCATTGATGAAGCAAAGCAACATCATATTCTTGCTCTAATATTAGCAAAAGTGTTGCTGGAAAATTATGATTGGAGCTATAATACTGACTACATTGTGCCAAATCCACTAATACAAGCATCAAATCTCAAAATCAATGAGTTAGTTGTTGAAATTTTGGAAATTTACCCTGAAGTTGTTGAGACATTGGATGAACAAAAGAGGAATATATTGCATATAGCAGTGGAACATAAGAATAGATTTTTGTTTAATTATTTGGTGAAAAAAGTGGGTCATATAGAAAGGATGTTGGATGATATTGATGAAGAAGGGAATACAATATTGCATTATGCAGCAAATGTTGGATCACCATTTAGAACATCAAGTTCAGAGCATTTTGATGAAGTGTGGTGTGTGTTGTCTGTGTTCATGATGATGTGGGGGATTCTTTGGTTTAAGGTACTTTTTCTCTTTTCTTTTCTCTTTTGTGTGTATTTATGTTGTGCTAACGCGGTGTGAGTTTGCTCATATTGTTGGTTTCATGTTTAGGCTGACAGTCAACGTAAAACTATAACTAATTTGAGTAAGTCCTGCATCCTTAACGACCAGCCCATTTGAAGGGCAAAAGTGTAATTTTCTCTATCTACCCGACTCGAACCACTTCATCAGGGAGTGACAACGCCTACCACATACAATGTCTAGTACTACTCCAATTACCTTCAAAATAAACTACACAAGCTCTGAATTAATGTGATTTCTAATCTAATGATGAGCTAAATCAGATGATTCGATACGATATGTATTGAGAAGATGACAGTTTTTATCTTTGCAGCACGTAAAACACCACGTACATCCACGCCTGTGGGACATAAAAAACTCCAAGGGTGTAACAGCAGAAGAGCTATTCGAAAAAAACCATCAACAAATACGAAAAGAAGCAGAGGACGCGATCAGAAACCTCGCGAATTCAGCTCTAGTACTTGCTACTCTCCTCTGCACAGTCAATTTCGCCGCTATTTTTACAGTCCCTGGAGGATTTGATCAGACAACTGGCCTGCCAATCTTCCTCCAAAATTTGAAAGATGAAATATGGATGTTGATATTTTACTTAGGTGCAGCACTTATAAGTTCACTAGTCACAATTGGTACGTTGTTATCATTTATTCTTTGCAAATTTCATAGTGATGATTTTTATATTTCTTTGCCTATAAGGGTCATAATTGCTATGGTTTCAGTATTTTATGCCACAACATTTTCAGTTTTGGCATGTGTGCAAACACTAAATCTTGAAAATATTTTTTTGAACAAAGATGTATGGTGGCTAATTATAGTTCTGGTAGTTGTTGGATTTATTATGACCCTTATTTATATAGATTTAGCATTTCCAATTTTTGATTATGTTTATTATTTTGTTTCTTATTCATTTATATCCAATAAGAGAGGGAGTTATGTAAGTTAAAGGTTTTGATTTAGCCATGCAACTATGTTGTAAGTTTTTTCTTATTTGAATTAATGAGAAATGAGAAGTTTGAATTGTTGCTGTCACACTTTTTTTTTTTGGAGTATTGAGTGATTGTTTTATTTAGTGGCATGTGCCTGAAATTTTGTAAGTGGTGCAACTATATTATATTAAAATAAGTGAACTAAATGGATAATTTGTCATCATTATAGTTGTTTTATTTTAAAATAAAAAACGATAGATTTTATCTGTTATAACACACGAAAACTAGTAAAATTTGAGGTTTACTTGCTCTAGGGTTTATTTGACCTTGAAAATGAGTTGTTTTGGTCGTGATAATCAACTAGGTCCATAGCTAAGGTCTTGAAGAATATCTATGTAATTTTTGACAAAAATGACGTCGAAATTTCAAATCACCAAAATTCATGGACTATGCACATGAAAATCGGTAAAATAAGGGGTTTATCTGCTCTGGGCTCGTTTGACCTTGAAAATGGATCGTTTTGGTCATGGTGACCAACTAGCTCCATGACTAAGGTCTTAATGGAGGTCCATGTAAATTTTTGAAAAAAAGACTTCGAAATTTGGGAGTTTACCTGCTCCGTGGCTTGTTTAACCTTGTAGAATAAGTCCTTTTGGTCTTCGGGACCAACTGACTCCATGATTAAGGTCTTAACGGACGTCCATGTAAAATTTTGGAAAAAATGACGTCGAAATTCTGGATCACCAAATTCATGGACTAGCACATGAAAATCGACAAAATGGGGGTTTACTTGATGTATGACTCCATAACTAAAGTTTTAATGGACGTCCATGAAAAATTTCCTAAAATATGACGTGGAATATGGATTGTTTTGGCCATCAGGATCAACTGGATCCACAACTAAGGTCTTAACGGACGTCTATGAAAAATATTGGCAAAAATGACGTCAGATGTGGACTATATATAACACACAAAAATTAGCAGAATAGAGGTTTTACTTGCTTTGAGCTTGTTAGACCTTGAAATGGGTCGTTTTGGCCATCAAGGCCAATTGGCTCCACAGCTAAGGTCTTAACGGACGTCGATAAATTTTTTTGGCAAATATGACATCGAATTTGGGATCACCAAAAAAGATGGTGGACTATATAGCACAAGAAAATTGATAAAATACTTTAAGGCTCGTTTGACCTTGCGAAATGATCGTTTTAGCAATGGTAACCAACTGATTCTATAGTTAAAAGTCTTAACAAACGTCTATGTAAATTTTTGGAAAAAATGACTGTCACGAACCGAGGTTATTCCCTAGAAAGTAACATGGCATCTACAAGCCCTTGAAGCTTCATCTCATAAGGACAAAGAAAATGACGAAAAAAGTTTGATAACTTTCACAATAGAAGTCAACTTCTTCATATAAGAAAAAAATAAGAATTAGACTTTGTTTCATCACCATCTCAACAAGAGGTACAAGTAGGGATCAAGCCCTTTACATCAAAAAGTCTCCAAAAAAAAGAAATACAACATAGTCTAGAGTATAGAAGAAACTATAAACTAGAACCAAATGCACTTGTCCTCAAACTTGAGGACTCACCAAGCCGGGGAAATAGTCGACCCAAGCTTCACCTTCAAGGAAGTAATAAGGTTGCGGCTAGAACTGCACCAGCCAAGATGAACACCTCTTTCTAACCTGGTTCAATAATCGATTATCGAACCACTGAACCTGACTCCGTCATTGAATCTGGCTCTGATATCACTTGTTAGGACCAAAAATAAGCAGGTGTAAATGCGGAAGCTAGCAAAGCAAAACCTCAAAAGTCCGACAATGAGAAATATATCAAAAGACACAAAGATTTAACGTAGTTCGGTAAATCGACCTACGTCCACAAAGGAGATGAGCAATTCACTATAAATATGTGAGTACAAAATACAGAGAGAAACAACCTCAACCAATTCACTCGAAATACATGGGAGGTTCACACAAGTGATAACGTATCAAGCATGTGATCCATAACTTCTCCCTCTAACCAAAACTTTCAAAGCCTGACTACATTGTGAATGTTGATTAAGTTAGAAAAAAGATTAGTCAATCCAAAAGCTATTAATGGTAAGAAATCAGGGCCTGAATTTCCAACAAATCTTTAACAACTCGCTTCTCCTCTCCATAATCTCTTTTGCAAAAATTATGTCTCAACAGAGAGATTCTCTCTGAAACAATTTCTTCAACAAAATCTTCATTACTGTCAAAAAGATTGCGGCTATAATTGCAACCGCCAAGATGAACACCTCTTTCTAAACTATTTCAATAATCGATTATCAAAAAACTGAACCTCACTCCGTCATTGAATCTGGCTCTGTTACCACTTGTTAAGACCAGAAATAAGCAGGTGTAATTGCGGAAGCTAGCAAAGCAAAACCTCAAAAGACCACGAGTAAGAAAACAACGAGAAATATATCAAAAGACACAAAGATTTAACGTGGTTCGGTCAATCGACCTATGTCCACAAAGGAGGTGAGCGATCCACTATAAATATGAGAGTACAATTTACAGAGAAACAACCTCAACAATTTACTCGGAATAATGGAAGGTTAACACAAGTGATAACGTATCAAGCTTGTGACCCATTGTGAATGCTGATTAAGTTCGAAGAAACATACCTTTATTTTTATAGAGTCTTAAACTTTTTCCTACCAGAAAAAAGATTAGTCAATTCAAAATCAGGGCAAATACAATCCAACAATAATTGCTCTAGTTTCATCTTTATATGGTTGTTGGATTTATCTTGTTAATTTAGCATTTCCAATTTTTGATTATTAATTGTATTTAACCGTTGTGAAAAAGGTTTAGATTTTGTTGTTAGTTTTTTTTACTATTTAAATTGAAAAGGTTGAATTGTTGTTGTCACACATTTGTTTTTCTTCTAGTAGAGATTGTTTTATGACATAATAAATAAATATGTATTTTAACTTGGATTCGAATTACATTTATGATGCGCCCTTTAATTTTTATAAAGCTGAACAAATATACACACATATCCTACATGTATTATGTGTTTGTTTGTGCATTATAAAAGTTGGAGGTCAAAGTTAAAAATTTAAAACCAAGTTTAGGTGCAATATATATATATTATATATGGTTTTATTTAGTGGCATGTGCCTGAATATTTCTTCATATGTGTTGGATTTATTAACACAATAAAAGGTTTTGATGTAGCCATGATGTGCAAGTTTTTTATTATTTGAATACATGAGAATAAGCAGGTTGAATTGTTGCTGTCACAGTCTTTTTTTTTTTTTCAGTATAGAGATTGTTTTATTTAGTGGCAAGTGCCTGGTATTTTTTTTTTGCAAGTGAACCAATAAATTTCATCTAGTTGTTTAATTTTAAAATAAGAATAACGATTCTATGTGTAGCCACTTAATTTTAAGAGTAAAATTAAGATATTATTTTCAAAAATGGGAATGACCAAAAGTTGCACTTTACCGTAATAAATGTGTATCAATTTTGTCTTTCCCTGAGAGTTCTGTCAACTATCATTTCTTATCACCATTTGCTTTTTTAATAGAGTAAAGAAAGGAAGTAGTTATACTGGGCTCCCTTCTTTCATATAGAAGCTGTTGCCTTTTCTTTTTAATTTCTTCGTTTGTTTAAATTTTGAATCTTTTTCTATTGTTCTGTAATTTTTTTGTTGTTTTTAATATATTATCTTCAAGTGCTTGATCTTGAATTAAACAACTAGATGAAATTTGCCAGTTATGTTTAATTTTGTGCGGTTATTTAGTGCTATGTGCTTTTGTTTTTTTGAGTTTCATTTTTTTTGTCGATTTTATGATATCTGTTTTGCTTAGTCGCAAATTGTCCTTTCTATCTAGCAAAAGTTTTTGCGTATTTGTTAAATTATTATGGGATCAAAATGTTCATACGCTATTAGTTCATCTTGAGTTTTGTGGTTATTTTATAATATATTCTCGAAGTTGTTCTGCAATTTCTTTTTTTTTAATGTTAAATCTTCCAGTCTGATTAATTAACATAACCACACGAGGACTTTTGATTTATATATGCTGTTTTTACAACTTTTTCGGTGGATATTAAACAGAAGATTGTCTCAGTGTTAGAAATTTCAAGTGTGCAAAGATTTAAGCGGAAAACCACTGATTTAATTGGCACCATTATCAATAACGCCTACCAAAGTTTGGATTTCAAATATTATAGTAATTATTATGATATATTTGAAATGATAGTTTTCAAAAATAACAAAATCAGAATCATGCTAATATGCAATACGAGTAACAAATGAATAACTATATGGTTTACGGTAGCTATATTTGTTAATAGAGTCAAATTAGTTGATGCTTTAATTGATTCACAAAATTTAGAGTAAAATATATATATATTTGTAAAATTAGTTGATGCTTTAATTGATTCACAAATTTTAGAGCAAAATATATATTTCCTTAAATACTTTACGTCTCATTTATATAATTTAGAGTTGAGTAATTTTCAAAAACTCAATATTAAGTGATCAAATAGGCGTGCACTTAATTTAAGACTAGTAAGTAATAAAAGAGTAAGTATGGGGACCTCTGTTCTTGGACACCATGGCTGGCCGACTCGGGAGGACATCGGTGTTCACGGTGATGTCAGGCACAACATAGAAAAAAAAAAGAAAGAAATATATTAGCGTATTGCGAAATTCCCTCAACGAAAATTAACATCAATTTGCAGCACAGAGTTACATCATCCAAATAATATTTTGAATTTAAGATAACTTTTTTACCAATCTCAACAGTAGCTTTGCAAACATTTAAACAACAATTATTAAACTGGAAACAAAAGATCCAGTGCTCCATCATAATCAGTAACAGTTATCTCTTTACGCATTCATGACAAAACAATCAACTAACGAGTCTAACAGCAGCAAATTTCAATAACCAGATGCGAGTTATTTCAACGAGGCAAAGTAAATATCAAGAGAACTAGTCTAATCTAAAATTAATTTTAAAAAAATACAGATAAGAAAACAAAGCAGGCAGGCCACTGGAGAAGCAAGAGCATTCTAAAATCTAGAAGATAACACCATTATTCAACAACAGAGCAGAGGATGAGGTTGTTACCTGCAGCGAACTCCTAGAAATCGCAGATTCATAAAGCTTCAGCTCCAAAAATTTGGATCTGTATATTTTGTGCCTCTCCAACGGAGGTTTATATAGGAGGAGAATGAATTGGGATTATTGATTGAAAGCTGAAATTGTAACGGGAAGTAGAGGAGAGTCGTTCGATTTTTTGGTGAAGGACGAAGGAGAACCAAGATTGGGACACCTGGAAAACTCAACAACGGTCCTTGTACGGAGCTTCGGGTCGCTGGGTGAAGAAGAAACATTGTAATGGGTTTCTTTGGTATTTGGACTGGGCTTCTCGTTTCTTTTGTTAATGGGCTGCCATTGGAATGAAGGAAATTGGCCCAAATATAAATGAATGGATGAATGGCCTCATGATTTGAGTTAATTTTAGAATTTAACTTTTTAATTTTAACAAAATTAACTTAATTATAAATTAAATTAAAAATATAAGTATAAACCAACTATTTAAGTGAAATTAAAATCTTTTGAGACAATTTTTGAATATTTGTAAAAATAGATATAATTATCTAATACATATATATTAATTTAAAAATTATAAACAGTAACAAAACTATTTAAAATAACTTGCAAACTATTTTGAAACTTTATAAAACTAATTATTCTAAATCGTTTAAAATTGAAGAAGTTCGATGATTAATCTATATTATGGAGTTTCGAAATCGGGTGCCAACAATAGCTATAACATATTCAATGTAATTCAATAAGTGAGGTCTGTGGAGTATAAAAATGTATATAAATTCTTATGGAGTTGAGAAGCTATTCCCGATAGATCCTGGTTGAAAAGAGAAGTTCATCGAAGAATGATTATAAGAAGAAAAAAATGACACATAAATATCAAGATACTAAGCAAAATAAAGCAAGTAAAATATATTTAAGAATAAAAAACTAGGTGATTACATAATACTAATATCTACTATGTACTACTCCCTTCATTTAAAAAAGAATGTTCCTATTTCTTTTTTAGTATGTTTCAAAAAGGATGATCCTTTTCTTTTTTTGGCAATATTTTAACTTTAACTTTCTCAATGACATGTTTACGAGCACAAGATTAAAGGGCATTTTTGTACATTTGACATAACGTTAATTTAGAACCACAAGATTAAAAAGTCTTTTTCCTTTTTTAAACTCCGTTCCAAGTCAAACTAGGTCATCCTTTATGAAACAAAGGGAGTAATTAATAAGGAAAAGAGGATATGGAGACCACACTCGAGTAGCTATTTCCAAACGTTCTACATTAATTATCGACCTCCATACTTTCCTATCTAGGGTCATGTTCTCACGAAGATGAAGTTATTCGAACAACAATAAGTCATCATTATTTATCAAAATATGTTTTGCAAAAAAAGTGAAATTATACAGAGTAGAATTTTTCATTCCTTGGATATGAAGCAATAATAAGAATCATCATGGACAAATATAAAGGAATATAATGAATAAAGTTGTTATTAAGTAGTAGTACTGTTTTTTGTAAAATTTCCACAAAGGAATATAATTTAAATCAGAAAAAGCAATCAAAGACAAGTGATTTGTACATTAGCTTTTTTCTTTTTGTTATTCCAATTAGTAACCAAGCCTTAACAACTTTTAATTTGCTGAATAAAATCTCATGCATCACAAAATATACTCAATAGAATACAAAAATTACCAAAAATAAGGGAAAGCAAAATGCAGAACAACTTCAGTACTAAAGCAAGATGTAGATCAGCAGCTTACAAAGCTGCATCATCATCATCATCAGGAGTACTGCAATCTCTCCAGGTTTTACGCGATTTTTGGAAAGAAGAAGGTGTCTCCCCGATTGATAATCGGGGTGACACCATCCTTCACTTCCTTGCTGTTAATGGCAATGTGGCTGGTTTCGAAATTCTTGAACCTAATTTGAGTGTTAAAGATCTAGAAACTGGAAACAATAGTGGTGATACACCGTTGCACGAAGCTGCTAGATTTGGTAATGTTGAAATGTGTGACCGTCTCATCTAAAAATTTAAACTGTCAGAGAGAATACATTTATTTACTTAGTTACACGTGCGAACCTGATTCGTTTTTATCAGCCAAGCACGCTTGAGAAGACACGTGTATTTACTTAATTATGTTTTCAACGACAGGTAAAAAAGATATGGTGGAGAGGATTTTGAGAATTGAGAAGGACTTAGTTTATGTGCAAAACAATTTGGGAGAGACCCCACTTTATGTTGCAGCTGCAAGTGGGGAGAAAGATGTATTTACTATTTTGGCCAATTGTGATTTCAGTAAGCTCACAATGAAGAGGAATGATGGGAAAACTGTGCTTCATGCAACAGTATTCCATGATTGTTATGGTAAGGTTTACATTGGACTTACGGTGCTCGCATCAGGGCCCTGACTAATTCAGATTCATGCCATGTATGGTCAATTAAACGGGCAAGCGTTATCTCTTTATTTGTTTTTTGGCAATACAGTAATTTTTTTTTGTTTAATGTCATGCAGAACTAGCAATTTATATAGTGAATATGTATCCTGAACTTGTTAATGATCGCGATAATGATCGTATGACTGCTTTGGATATGTTGGCTACAAAAAGATTGTCATTCAGGAGTGGATCCAACTACTTATTTGCAGAAATAGGCAAAACACCATCTGTTCCTGTTCAAATGATTGAAACCATCATCTATTCTTGTAAGCTCTACTAATTAAAGTCGCGGAAACATGTCTGTCACATTTAAGTAACAGAATTTTACTCTCTTATGTGTTAGCAGGTATTTCACCGCGATATAAAGAATCAAAACTTAGTGATAACCAGACACAAGCTGGGACTAAGGTTGTCTGCGTTGAGAGGTTGCCGATTACCAAGTCTCTATTAGGTACCACTCACCATTACTTTACAAGTTGCACGTTCAATTGGTTGAAATGAATTTCTAGATTGTATGTTTATTTCTCTAGGTAATTCCTGGTTACAAGCTATTGATGAAGCAAAGCAAAAGCATATTCTTGCACTAATATTAGCAAAAATGTTGCTAGAAAAGTATGATTGGAGCTATAGTAGTACTGATCACATTGTGCCAAATCCACTAATACAAGCATCAAAACATAAAATTGATGAGTTAGTGGTGGAAATTTTGCAAAAATACCCTGAACTTGTGGAGACATTGGATGAAAAAAAGAGGAACATATTGCATATAGCAGCAGAACATAAAAACAGATTTTTGTTTGATTATTTGCTCAAAAAAGTGGCTAGTCAAAGCAGGATGTTGGCTGATATTGATGAAAATGGGAATACAATTTTGCATTATGCAGCACATGTTGGGACACCATTTTTTACATCAACTACAGAACATATTGAAAGTGTATGGTGTGTGATGTCTGTGTTTATGATGATGTGGGGAGTACTTTGGTTCAAGGTAAGTTTCTTCAACTTTTTCTTCTTTTTGAGTATCGGTTAGTATATGTTTTGAATAGGTCTGATTCATTAAGATCTTGAACGAAATCTTATTAAGAGAGGTTTCGTTGTGAAGTGACAGTTTACAATTAGTAGTTTAGTATATCCACTATCATTGCGATTCACCTCCACTATAAGTCACCACTATTCAGCCACCACATTAACTAGCACCATCGATGACTACCTACATCACCAGGCTACTGCTACCAAGTACCAACCATATTCACCACCAGCCACCACCACACAACCAGTGTCGATCACCTAAACTACCAACAAGCTCAACAACACAACGACTATTGTTGACAACTATCACCTATACTACGAACAATCACCACTACTATCGACCATTTCTCTGTCTTCATGAGTTACCACCATCAACTACCTTTACCTCTAGTATCCACCACCTGCTAGCATCATACAACCATCAACAAACTAAATAGTTTCATCAACAAACCATCAAAATGGGCTAAATCTAACTTGGCAAAAAGTCCTAAATTGACTTTAAATACTTACATTTGTTAATTTTCACTTGATGCAACTCCCAACAAATACACAATCAATCATGTTTTGCTAATTCCTTACTTTCATTTGTTCTTACAGTATATAAAATACAACATGCATCCGCGCCTTTGGGATGTTAAAAACTCAAAAGGCTTTAAAGCAGAAGAGATATTCGAGAAAAACCACTTACACGTACGAAAAGAAGCAGAGACAGCAGTTAGAAACCTTTCAAATTCTACACTAGTACTTTCTACACTCCTTTGTACCATCAACTTTGCCGCGATTTTCACAGTCCCCGGAGGTTTTGAAGAGAGAACTGGCCTACCTATTCTCCTAGACAAAGTTCAACAAGAACTATGGATGTTGATGTTTTACTTAGGTGCAGCACTTTTTAGTTCAGTATTCACTATGGGTACACTCTTATCATTTCTTCTTTGCAAATTTTATAGCACTGATTTCTACATTTCATTGCCTATAAAGATTATAATTGCTATTATTTCAATCTTTTATGCCACAGCATTTACAATAGTAGCCTGCCTTCAAGCACTTAACCTTGAGAATATATTCTTGAACAAAGATGTTTGGTGGCTTATTATAGCTGTTGTAGCTGTTGGCTTTATTATGACTCTTATTTATGTAGATTTGACATTTCCTGTCTTTGATTATATGTATTATTTGGTTTATTATTCATTCTTTGTATCCTATAAGAGAGGACGTATGTAAGTTGATCGAGTTTATTACTACATTATATACAAAATAGGAGTTAATTTCACGTGTGATCACTAAACTCTTCCATTGTAACAGTAAAGTCATACATAATCTAGAAAGTTGTAAATAAACGAGATCTTTCTTACCAGGTGATATGAAAGGAATGTATTGATGGATTCTTTTCGATGAATAGATCCAATCGCAAACTTCTAATATGTAATACAAAGGGTTCAAATAGGAAAGGATACTCGAAATCATAGAACTAAACCGAAAAAAACAATTGAAAAGGTGGAAAGAACAAAAAATAAATCCATTCTTCCACTAAATTCTTCTGTACAATACTATAACATTTTCCTCCCCTGTTGGCCATTTCTCTGATAAATTAAACAATATGATATATCATCAAGATATTGGAAGCTGATAAGACTAAATGTATCTGAATAAAATGATATAAAGAAAAGGACAAGGCTACCCCAGAATATGTACACACAAGAAATTATGATTCGTTTAAGAAATCTAATAGAGCAAACTTCACATGCAAACCTATCTTCCCACCTTCTGTAACAAGCTTAGCAGCAGTTACCAACCAATGTCCAGGAGTGTCGTATGGCCCTCGTGCAATCTCAGCCGTATCTACATACTTGAGCAGCTTTGTTGATCGAACTGGTACTGGAGGTCCGTCTGGATATACGCCCGAGTTAAGAGCAGCAGGAAGCTGCTTTGGTGCAGCATCTGTCTTTGTCCGCTGAGTGAAAGTAAAAGTTGTGCTGAGATTTGTTAAGAAACTTGACCTATGAGTACCCTCTGGTGTAGCTGCCCACTCTGTCTTTCGTATTGTGCAGTTAGGAAGATAGGTGAAAAGTAGACGCAGGTGAAGCACTGTCTTAGGCCACTTCCCTTTGCTGACAAGGTGTGCACCAGTTACCACGAAGACGCCACTCGTTTCGCCCTGCATCCAGCTTGGATCATGCTTAACTACAGATGAGCACACGTTGGAATATCTCGGCCATCTGACAGGATCTAAGAATTGGTCGCTAGATTCATAATCATCGGAGCCTCGCCATTGACATGGCTTGCATAAGGTTAGGTTATTAACAGACTTAGATGCCATAATGTTTGGTAAACTAGAAAGATGTTGTACATGTATGGCTAAGTGGTTGCATTTCTTCCCTTCTAAATACAAGCGCAAACCAATGACGGGTTTTTGACCACTTGTAACCTACATATAAGAAGAACATATCGATTAGGTGTCATCACGAACATCAATACTAGTGCGTTAGAAGCCATGGCCAGACCAATATCTCATTGGAATGAAGCACATATAGTTTCAACTTTTATTATTTTTGTAATAAAGCAGCGGTCCTTTTGCTAAGAAAGAAACACCAAAGAAGTACCTGGGTAGGTCTCACACAAAGCTTTGGGCCGAATAAACAGAACTGCAACGCAGGGCAAGATGCCACTTTTCTTTGATGGCTAAGAGGCAGCTCGCAGAACAATGGCGCCCACTGGCTAGGAACTTGAAACTCGAGGAAACACTGTAAATCCTCTAGAGCAGGCTTATCTGAGAATGAAACAAATCGCGGATAAAACTACCGTCGTCTTTCTTGAACAGAAAAATGAAGAAGAAAAATACGCTGATTTATGAAATATGCTAAATACTAGAACTTATTAAGAAAACAAGTTCCTCACATTCTTCTGTACGGATAATTATTTCTTGTAAAGGTAAGTAAATATGCGGAGGAGTTCAAGAGAATGTCAAAGAAAAATGATCACAAGACGAGAAAAAGAAACAGCCTCAGAATATATGCACTTTGTAAATTTCAATTGAACCATGTCAGAAGATAGCCTTGTTTTAGTCACAGTAAAATACTGCAGAGTAGATAAAGCCACAGTGAGTAGAACTACTAGTTTACAAATAAATGGTCAAGATGAAAAAAAAGGTGATAAACACTAGACCCTCATAAAGATATGATAGCCAAAAATGTATTCAGCTACATTAACATTCATTAATAAAAATTAGCCAAAGCAAATTCTTGAAATCTTTAAAATCTCTAATTTGGACTTGCATGACCAAATTTGATATTGTTGTAGGTTAATCTAATTTCGTCGGTTTTACATGTTGGAACACTATACAAATCCCTAAAACCTAATTAAAATAATATCTGCAACAGTATCGGAAACACGCTACTTATTTTATTTTATTTTTTGAAATAGGTAACTTTGTATTCACACGAAAGAGCTCATCAAGGAATTGATGAGGAGGAATTCACACAAACACGCTACTTATTTTTTTATATAAAAGAGAGGCAGCAATGCACCTTTTTATCTGATTATACACAATTAATGGATGGCAAATATGTTTCTCATCTATAGAAGACTATGAAATACTTACAGCGTAGATATAAATTTATTGCATGGCTGAGATAACCGCTTCCTGGTATTCCTGTTAAGAGCGAAGTAATCGGTACAAGTTTGAAGAGTATGCCATCAGGGTAAGCAGCCACAGTCTGAAGCCACTTCGAGTGGCTTTGTGCAAACACATCACCACCTCTTTTTGACCAAATTATAGTGAGACCCTGCTCCACATTATTCGTTAATAACTAATCATGTCTACCACTTCTTCCATTTCAGAACACAAAAATCAGAGAGTGACTTACATCCTTGCTTGATGTCTCTGTTATGCTAGTAAATTGCATGGTATGCGACTGCAACATGCGATTGAATACCTCGGGGACCTATAGATTTGAAATAAGAATCCATTCAGATATGATTGACCCCAGTTATGTGCATATATATCAGAACATACCCAAACATAAATCAAGTGCCTATTTAACTGAATGTAAAATGGAATAGCAAGGGTTCATATATTATAGACACTCCCAGCTTGTTTGGGACTGAGGCATCTTCATTGCTTAGCGAGTGTAAAATACCTTCTTTTTACCCTCTTTTGCCTTCCACTCAGGCAGAGGGCTTGCTTCATCAGAAAAGAGACAATCTCCGAGGTCATCCAAGTGTGCTTTTAGTTCAGCAGGAGGAACTGTTGAAGATGGTTTCTGCTTAACACAAAGTAGGTCCTGGCCTCCAACACCCATACCCACAATTATGTGTGTCCCATAAGCCTGAATAAATCTGCTTAGGATTGTCAAATTAGAAGTCATAAGAAATAAGACAACCATACGAAAACACAAATGCATCTCCAAACACTACCATACAGTCGCATAAACTCATTCACCAACAACAACATACCCCGTCTAATCTCACAAGTAGGGTGGGGCCTGGGGAGGGTAGAGAGTGTGCGCGGACTTTACCCCTACCTCGTAGAGGTAGAGAGGTTGTTTCCAATGGACCCTGATGTTGTAGGATTACACTAGGTATGTTGTTGTTAACTACTCTGAGACAAGTTAATCATGGAGTTTTGTCGATTTTGAAATGACGAACTGAAGATCCTTAAATTAATCAGTACAACAACAATAACACCTATGCTTCAAGAAAGTTGGGGTTGGCTATCCTTGAAGGCACCAGTACTTAATCCAAAAACTAAAAGGGATCCACAAATGCATCAGTTAACAGTCTCCTCAAAGGCATTCCGATGATATTTTAAGAAATTGTGCTTAGTCAGTTAGAACTAACAAACAGCTATTCATCCGATTAAGCAAAGAGAGTACAGAGTGGAATGGAGAAGCTACCTGGATAAGGATGCTGGATCCCAATGCGGTGGAACAGCTTTCTTCACTTGGTCATGGAGTACTAATGGGGATGCTGTCAGGTGCAAATAGTATAACGAGACAAAATAACCATCAAACGCGAGGTATTTAGCATCTGCTGAATCATTCAACCAGGCTCCACTTAAATCAAAAATGGCATTTAGATAGCCTGATGGAACCTTTCCATGTATTGATGATTTTTGATTTAGCAATGCTGACATCTGCAATGAATTTAGGGAAAATTTGGAGCTAATGAGACAGCCAATAACACGCTCGACAAAAATTACAACTCTAAAGATCACTTTGTCAATAATATATAAAAAGATATCTTTTTTAAAAAAAATAGACCAACCGAGAAAGTTCATCATATAAAATAGAATGAGAGGAGTGATCATTCTAAAACCTTGACAAAACTAATCAGTAAGATGTAACAACTTCACCTAATTTGTATTGGCCATCAAATAGAAATTACACCCCAAAAAGAGTTATGTAGTTACAACATGTTGGGAATTAAACACACAACACACACAAATAATCTAGAGAAAAGAGAAACGGAACACAAACGGGACACACAAGAATTTAACGTGGTTCGGTTTCCCTACTCCACGACTGTAACAGGAGGATTTTATTTCACTTGTGCTACTTTTTGGAATTACAAATACAAGGATCATATTTATAGGAAAACCAAATGGTTAACCTAGGGTTTCAGTAATGGGTCGGGCCGGCTCACAAGCCTCCACAAAGCCCAACAATCTCCCACTTGGAGGCTTGAAGAATTTCAACTGTCATCCACTTAGAACACTTGTATGTCTAGTAATCTTTTTCAACTCTCTCCTGCTACAGCGGCCTTCTCATCAGTCAACTGAAAGGCCCGTTGAAGCTCCCCGAAGCTTCAACACATCAGTCACGGCTGAAACTGCCCTTGACTCGTCCTCGGTCCCTACCGGCTCCCACTTGAGACACGAACTGCCGGATCCTAGAACTCCCTGAGAACAAACACTCTCCATACTCAGCAAGATATTTTCTGGAGACGTATCAACAGCTGGAATACTGGTTCTCTTGACCCACTGTCTTCTAGGAGCCTTGGCTGAAGCACGGCCGGTGCTCCCACTGCCACAAACGCCTCTGACTGGTCTTCCTGAACCTTTCCTTGCTCGTTCATCCTGAATCTGACCTGTGGCTCTGGGTTTCTTTCTTGCAAAGACAACCTTCTTCTGCCCACGAGATTCTGTGAACCGGACTTTGTTTTTCTTCTGAACTGGGACGGTCACTCCCTCAGACGGTAATCCGACAATATACAACGATCCTCTTTTTGTTCCACGAGCCATGACAAGATTGCCCCTCACGACCTTCCACTGCCCATTTCCGAACTTCACATGATGTCCCTGTTCATCCAACTGCCTAACAGAAATCAAACTTTTCGTCAAGCTTGGAACAACTCTGACATCCTTCAAGGTCCAGAAACCGACTGGCGTCTTCAGCACCATGTCACCCATGCCCGTAACATCAAGAGCTCTATCGTCTGCAAGCCTTACCTTTCCAAAGTCTCCAATAACCAGATTCTGCAATGCTTCACTGCTGTGGGTAGCGTGAAAAGAAGCACCAGAATCCATGACCCAGGAATCCACATTGCTCTCCGCGCAACAGATAAACAAATCCTCGTTGACGCTGTCTTCTGCAATGTTGACTTGTTTGTCTTTCTGGCATTGATTCCTGAAATGCCCCACCTCCTTGCAGTTCCAACATGTTACACCTGAGCCATCCCGAGCCTTTGACTGACTCCTTCTTCGGTTCCTGCTCCCACTACCTCTGTTATTTCCTCTGCCTCTGACGACGTTTAGCATATCACCTGATGATTCTCCAGAACTCCTTCTTCTGACATCCTCGCCAAGAACGAGATCACGAATCTTCTCAAAGGTGAATCCATTAGGTCCCACTGAACTGGCAACTGCTGTAACCGTTCCGGACCAACTGTCAGGCAATGATGATAACAGTAGTAAAGCTTGAACTTCATCATCGAACTTAATGCCAACTGACAAAAGTCTGGCTAAGATCGAATTCAATGAGTTGATGTGCTCGGTAACTGAACTGCCTTCCTTCATCTTTGTGTTCACCAACTCTCTAATCAGAAAAATTTTGTTTGCTGCAGATGGCTTCTCGTACATGTTAGACAAGGCTTCCAAGATGCCTTTCGCTGTCTTCTCCTTAAGAATGTTGAACGCAACATTCTTGGTCAACGAGAGTCGGATAACTGACATAGCTTTCCGATCCAAAACTGCCCACTCTGCATCAGACAATTTTCCTTGCTTGTCACCCAACACTACGTCCAAATCTTTCTGAACCAGCAAATCTTCAATCTGCATCTTCCACCAACTGAAATCTGTACCATCGAACTTCTCAATTCGGAACTTCCCATCTTCTGCCATCTCAAAGGACTTCGGCAATTCCCTTAACGGCGTCTACAGACAGCGGGCGGCGATTTGGACGATGCTCACGATCTGGACGCTCGCGGCTGGATCTGAGGCTCCTCGACGCGGCGGCCACTGGAACGGCGCGACGGACAGCACACGGACGACGGCTGTTCGCACCCTGCGCGGTTCTCCTAGCCGGCTGCTGCTTGAGGTTACCCACACGGTAACGGCGGCTACTCCTCCCTGCACACAGTTCTTCACACAAGAACCCTAGGTGACAATTTCTCACAGTTTGTGTTACAATGTTGTTGAAACCTCGCTCTGATACCAATTGTTGGGAATTAAACACACAACACACACAAATAATCTAGAGAAAAGAGAAACGGAACACAAACGGGACACACAAGAATTTAACGTGGTTCGGTTTCCCTACTCCACGACTGTAACAGGAGGATTTTATTTCACTTGTGCTACTTTTTGGAATTACAAATACAAGGATCATATTTATAGGAAAACCAAATGGTTAACCTAGGGTTTCAGTAATGGGTCGGGCCGGCTCACAAGCCTCCACAAAGCCCAACACAACAATACCCGCACCTCAATCCCAAACAAGTTGGAATTGATTATACTATGCTTTTTATAACAATCAATTCACAATGGTCATTAGAACAACTTCTACTACTATTTGTTTTTGACAATCGCATTGTCCTAAGCCAGCTTGAGCATACCTCAACTAACTCCTTGTAGTACCTTCCTCCTACCAACACAGATACCAGGTAACTCTTGCCACCAAGACTTGAAAACAGATGTAAAAGAACACCTAATGCCACTTCTCGTCTTTTACACGCTCTCTAAGTCAACTTTATGAGTGGTTAATTTCATCTTAATTAACCAGAACAAAATTCATAAAACTTGTCTAAAAATGTTAACTTTATCAAATACAAACACTAAACTTTAGAACTTCATCTAAAAATTTGATCTTTAACTAAAAATTCAGTTAAAACTACAAAATTCATTAACATACCAACTTCACGAATCTAAATTATACATATAATCAAACAACAAAAAAAATTAAACCAAGTAAAGAATCATTAAAAGGGAGGTTAAAAATGGAAACCTGATTAAATTCGAGAACATCAGACTTGAAACGAATGTGGTCCCCTTTATCACATCGGATATTTTCAGATACATCGGGAATTGTAACGCCGCCGGGGATGACGACGTTCCGTCTATTACTCTCATCCAAAATTACCAATCTACCCCCGTTTGGACATCTTTTTACGAACTTCAACCTGAAATCGCTAGCAAAATCAAACCCACAACCCAAAGCTTCCATAGCCTTAACTTCAATCCTCTTCCTCTCGAATTCTTCATCCATCAGCTCAAACACGTCGTAGTTTGAGCCTTTCTGGTTGGTTTTTTGAGCTGAAAAAAGGTACAAAAAATGGAAATTTTAAGAAATACCCATTTGAGAAAATGAGGGGTATAAGGTTTGGGGATATAGGTAGGGGGGTTTTGGTCAGAAGTAGATGACGGGAGAAGGAAAGTGAAAGAGAAAAGGTTTGACTTTTGACCAGATGTTTCGTCTGTAAATTGTTGACTCCATTAATCTTGTTATACTAAAAAGAAGGAAGGAAGAAGGAAAACACCATAACTAGAAAAATCTAAAAAAAATGAAAATTAAATTGTAGGTGAAAAAGGGTAAAAATGGAATTTCATTTTTAAAATGAAAATTGAAATTGAAAAATCTTTTTTTTCAAATTATTTTTTTAACGTGTCCGATATTTGTTTTAAATCTAGTTAGTTAATGTAAAATACATGTTGGTATAAGAGTTGATATTTGCACTTTTTGGTTCTTGTTTTAATTCCCTTAATAAAAAATCTATATGTGAGATCTTATGTAATATAATATAACAATTTATATTATCGAAGGGAGAAATATCATCTTAAAATTGAATATCAATTTAGAATTTTTGAAATATTAATTTAATTTTTTGTCAAAAAACTTAATTTGAAAAAGATATTATTTACCAAGATATTTCACGATTGAAATAGTGATATTTATGAGTTCTCAACAATTATTACCCAACATGAAGGTTACTCTAAATTGAAAAGTTGTTTCTTTTTAGAAATTTCAAAGTATTAAGAATAATGCAACATGATTAAGAGCATGAAATAGTTGACTCTTGCCAAATGCAGAAAGAAAAATTAATTTTTGGTTCAACTTCTTTGTTTTTTATTCAAAAATTAAATTTTCAGAATTAAGTAAACATATTACAAAAGTACTAAAAATCACATATGTATAATTAAAAAAAAATAAAAAAGGTGTAATGTAGTTTGAATATGTTAAATGAAGTAATCCATTAAGATATATTAATTAACTACTAGTTAACATCAAATTAAACAAAAAAACATTCCACACCTACTATAAGATACAATAATTAAAATAAAAATATTCAATGAACTTGGAGTTGGTAAACTAATTTACAGCTTCAAGCATAAGCATGCATACATGTAGTAGGATAATAATTAATATTAATAAAGTATGAATAGAAGATAATTTTACCTAAGTCAAACAGATTTCCAGATTTAAAATTTAAAATAATAATATTTAGATTATAGTGATCAATAAATTTCAAATATTAGATAATAAATGATGATATAGCTTTAGTAACACAATCTATCAAACTTAAATTGATATAGCTTTAATATATAAACTCCAAAATATATACTCATTATTAAAACCAATAATTTTAAAGATCGTTGAACCCTAAACTAATATTTTAATGTAATTAAAATTTTGAATTCATCTCAATATCTCGACAGATAATTATAGAATTTTCAAGAATTTACATGGCAAATAGTAGTGACGTGGGACCCAGAAAGTGGCTGGTGAAGTGTTGACTGTTTGTTGGTGAGTCAGCAATCTCCAACTTTGATTTGATTACTCATTTCATTTCATTTATTTTATTTTATTTATTATTCTTTCCAAATCTCACCTGCTTTCTGGTTTCACTCCAATTAATTAATTAATTAATTTAAATATTATCTTTAATTGAGATATGGATCACTCCATCTATTTTTTTTTTTTTAAAAAATAACCATATCATCTTTGTCTAGTTCAACTATGAATCAATGAAGATTATATTCTAAGAATATTTTCTATGATAACATGTTGGTTACTATTCTAAGTTTTGGAGATATCTGACTTTTATTAAACAAAAAAAAGGGGTATAATAGTATTTTTTTTATAAAATAATGTTTTTAGTAAGAGCCAGCTCAGCAACATGAAATTTGTTGTGATTTTCTCTATATCTACCCCTTGTGATTTATGAAGATATAATAAGGTAGGTGCTTGCAAGTTTCGTGATGACATTTCTAACTTGAGAATAATTATATACAATTTATATACTACATTAGATTAAATCAATATATATATATATATATATACATATATATATATATATATATATAAATTAGTTGTGCGATATGATAAAACAACAAAGAAAGAAAAAAAGGAGAATGCAAATTAAATGTGAATAGTATTTACTGATGAGCATTATGTAAAATAGTCAGATTATTTGGTATCGCTACTAAATGAGACGAGAAACACGAGATTGTACATGAGCTAGATCTAAGATTTAGGCAGGAAAAGAAAAGCAATCTCTATAAAAGAGAAAAGTGAATAGTCTCTACGATAACAAACTCTTCCACCTTTATTAAACAAATTAAAATTTTGAACAATATACCTATTATCACGAGATAGATCTAGAGGTTAATCATAAGATCTCGACATTCCATAGAGTGTGGTAAGAATTAAGAAAGATGAGATTTAGCTTTTAAATTATATCCTAAACAAGAAAATTCAATTCGAACGCTCTAAAAATATCTCAGTAAATTACAAATACATATGAAATGATTAAATGGAAAAAAAACTCATCTAAAATTAACATACTTACAATGAGAAAAACTTGAAGATCACCTCCTCAATCTGCCAAAAGCCTCCCTAATCGAAGATATCACACATAATAATAAGAGTATTTAAATAAGAAAAATTCATTGAGCATTTATTACTTAACAGATAGAGTCAATGAGAGAAGAACATTGACTAATGAGTTGTAATGACTTTATTAATGAATTAATTAATTATGGATTAAAGTTTAATTAAATTGAATTCTCCATTCATACAATTGGTTATGATGTTGAGATAAATTTGTCATTAACAATTCTAGGTTTACTATTTAATAAATAATTATAATCTCTGACCATTATTTATCATCCCTTTCTTATCTGTAAAATTTTTATTTTGATGAAAATAAATAAAAAGTGGTAAGTTAACGAAAATGCAAAAGTTCATAAGCATATATTGGAAAATTTAGGAGTCATTTGGTAGGTGTATATCAAAGAGATATGATATTATAATCTCGATATTATTATTATTATTATTATTATTATTTCCACATAAGTAATAAGTTGATTATGCGGAAAAGTTGTATATTAGTTACGTTTATGATGAGAGGATATGATTTGAGAATGCATCTATTAGCACTACATAAACTAAAACACTAAAATGACAAAACTCAGCTTAATAATAAAAGACAATTTTTTTTATTTCATTTAAGAAATAAAAACATTTTATAAATTGTCAAACATCATACAAACGAAATTAAATTGTACATGGTATTCTAATAGGAAACTTTCACATATAGTCACTTAAAAATAATTAATTACTCTCCATAACTATAACTTGATAATTACAATTTGAAGCTACATGTTATATGGAGGAGAGGGGTGAGCAAGACCGGGAGAGAAAGGGGGGAAAGAGTGGGAGAAAAGTGAATTGTATATGTATATTGGTTAGATAATTGTATATTATAATATATATTTGTATATATGACAAGAGAGATTGGGAGAGGAAGGAGAGAGGCGAGCAAGAGAGGGCAGAGAGGTGAATTGTATATGTATATAATATTGGGAGAGAGAGGAGAGAGGCGAGCGAGAGAGGGCAAAAAGTGAGAGAGAGGTGAATTGTATATGTATATAGGGTAAATAATTATATATTATACATATGTATATATTTGTATATTCTGGCGAATTATACATATACAAACATGACTAATTATACAAATTTGAAGTCAGCCTACGTAATTACTGTATAATATTGGTCGTGAGTAGTAATAATAACAAACTATAACTATGATGAGTAATTAAATAATATAAGTTTATTTTATTGCGTAATTTTCCCTATTCTAATTATAATTTATATAATTGGGGCATCCAATATTAATAGGTGTAAACCTAGTCAATTTTTCTATGGCTAAATAGTATTGTATAAAATTTCATGGACTTGTTATTTTCTCGATTGACTCATGACTAATTGTAAATGATTCAGAATTCTTTTGATACGCTAAGTTATTGACTATAAGGTAAGAATTGTCACTCTTAAAAGTGTAGTTTTATGACACAAAAACTCTTGTCATGTAATTATGTGAAGGAGAATTCATCTAATTAACATTTGAAAAACGTAATTTTAGGATAAAAGTTACGTTAATTTACGCTAAGTTCATATATATTTCTTATCTATAGAAATTTAATTTGTAGGAAATTTTGACAAAAGGAAACTTCAAAAAGTACATTCATCTAGAATTTGGACAAGTCCTTTGTAAGAAAAGTAAAAACAAAAATATTTGAACTTGTCAATTAATTATAACTACAAAGACAACAGACTATTTTTCAACACATTATTGATTACTTAACGTTTTCAATTTAGAATCAAGCTAGAAACTATTTTCTACCTACTATAGTCAGATCTCTCTATAATAATTATTCTCTAATTTTTATAATACCATTTCATTATTACGAAAGTCTACATGTTTTCTTGTCTAAGATAACCTTAATACTTGTCTTTCCAGGTGTAAAGAACACATTGTCATTTAGTACACATCCTAATCAATAAATTTGCGCCAAAGTAAATTTACTTTACTCAAAGTAAAACGTTATTTATCAATTAAATATTTTTATTTTCAAAGCTTGAACTCTAAACCTCTCTCCTTCTCCCGTTAAAAGTTCATATCTGGTGAAAACACAATCTGACATCGAAGTAAATAACGTATAAATCCCTTTTATCTCCATTTCTTATTATCATTTGTAAATTGAATTCCTTTACTTTATAACCATTTTATGGTTCATAATGAGTTTCCTCTCACATTCATATCATACTAATGTCACTATCCAAAGACTTTTCTTACCTAAATACTTGTCAAAATTCTCTTATTGAAGTTTGAAACTTCAAATTAGTAAAAAAAAAATCACTTCTTCTCTATCATGATATATCTATATAAACTCTAAATACTTTGCCCACAAATATATCAACCAAAAAAAAAAAAAAACTCTATCAACATGAAAGAATTAATTTTCATTCCTTTAGCAGGATTAGGCCACATTGTATCAGCTATTGAATTTGCAAAACAAATTCTAAATAAAGATGAAAATTTTTCCATCTCTTTTCTCATCATGGAACTTCCTTTAGACTATGGTGTGAAAAATTTCATTCAATCACTCACTTCTCAACCTCGTTTAAAATTCATCGATATCACCCTAGACGAAAAAACATCATCTCAATCCCTCAATAACCATGAAACATTCCTCTATGATTTCATCGATGGTCACAAACCACGCGTACGTGAATATGTTCACAACATTTGTAAAACAAGTTCATGTTATGGTTTTGTTCTTGACATGTTTTGTACATCGATGATTGATATAGCTAACGAATTTAATGTCCCTAGTTACATTTACTTCGCGTCAAACGCTTCTTTTCTTGGCTTATGTCTTCATTTTGAGACTTTAAGAAATGAACAACATTCAGATACGTCCAGATACATGAACTCTAACGAGGCATTATCAATCCCATGTTTTAAAAATCTCTGTCCTACTAAAGTTTTGCCTAAGCATTTGTTAGATTCACGACTTGCTTCAACATTGTTTTTTGATGGAATTCGTCGATTTAAAGTGACTAAGGGGATTATTGTTAATACTTTTTTCGAGCTTGAATCGTTTTCTCTTCAGGCTCTTTTGGATTCTAAGATGGTTCCAAAAATTTATCCAGTTGGTCCAGTGGTTAGTTTTGAAAAAAGTGGTCATTTTATAAATAATTCATTGGAGATTGGAAGTACCATTAAGTGGTTAGATAATCAACAGGATTCCTCTGTAGTGTTTTTGTGTTTTGGTAGTATGGGAAGTTTTGAAGCAGAACAGGTCAAAGAAATAGCAACTGCACTGGAGCATTGTGGTCACAGGTACTATTAGTTGTAATTTTTTGTTACTCTCCTTTTCAAGTTGCTTGTCTGGTTTGCATGTAGCACGGAGTTTTTCTTTATTAAAATAAAAAAGACTTCTGAATTTTGTGGTATGTCTTAAACGATAGATAGGTAGAATATAACAAAATGTCTTTTAATTTTACAGTTTTAAGCATGTCATGTGAAAATTTGAAGTTAAAGAGTTGTTAAAAAAAAAGAAAAAATGCACAAGTACCCCCTCAACCTATGCCCGAAATTCCAGAGACACACTTATACTATACTAAGGTCCTATTACCCCTGAACTTATTTTATAAGTAATTTTATACCCCTTTTCGGCATACGTGGCACTAACTTGAAAAAAAAAGTCAATCAGCCTTGGGCCCACAAGATAGTGCCACGTAGGCCGAAAAGGGGTACAAAATTATTAATAAAATAAGTTCAGGGGGTAATAGGACCTTAGTATAGTATAAGTGTATCTATGAGATTTCAAGCATAGGTTGAGGGGGTATTTGTACATTATCCCTTACGGAATAAAAGAAAAAATAAAACAAACAAATTTAAACGGAGAAAGTAACATAGTGTGCATACATATAATATATAGATGTACTACTGAAAAATGTAGTAAAATGATAAAGGTTTATTTATAATTAACTAGAGATATTGTGTTCGAGCCTCAGAGAACAAACTCTCATAAATTACAACATTTATGATTATAAGGATTCATATCACACACCAACTAACTTTGTTGATTGGGATTAAGGGTATAACTTTTTCTTTTTTTTCATATCTACAGTGGCTTGTTTATATATCTCAAGGGAAGTTGTTTTCATCTACACTCTCCAAATTAATATCATGTTGTGCGTGTATGTGTTGGATTCTCCAAAATTACTCTATTTTTAGAAAATTCAACGCGTACGTGTCGTCATTTTTTAAAAAATCTGAGCAACATAGATTTTTATGCCTCGAAAACCTATTCCTAATTTTGTTTTATTGTTATTTTTAAATAGGTTCTTGTGGTCTTTAAGAAAATCTCCACCAAAGGGAAAAGTAGATATACCAACAAGTTACAACAACTATGAAGAAGTTTTGCCAAAAGGATTCTTGGAGAGAACAAAAGAAAGAGGAAAAATAATAGGATGGGCACCACAAGTAACAATTTTATCTCATCCATCAATAGGAGGATTTGTGTCCCATTGTGGATGGAATTCAATACTCGAAAGTGTACATTTTGGTGTACCAATTGCAACTTGGCCACTCTATGCTGAACAACAAATGAATGCATTTTTATTAGTGAAAGAATTAGGACTTGGTGAAGAGATAAAATTGGACTATGTTATTGATTTTGAAGGGAAAAATAATCAAGTTGATATAGTAAGTGCTCAAGAAATTGAAAGTGGTTTATTAAAGTTGATGGTAAAAAGTGAAGAAAATGAAGTGAGGAAAAAAATGAAGGAAATGAAGGAGAAGAGTAGAGTAGCTATGGAGGAAGGTGGATCATCTGATAGCTCACTTGGACTTCTAATTAAGGATGTAATCACAAATATTTAATTTTCTTATAGTATATGAAGAAGCAAAAGAAGAGAAGATATATGATATTTGAGGAGATATGTAGTATTATGATTTATGGTCATTCTTAACATTCGTATACTTTCAATATTTATTCAATGTGTTCACTTCTCAAAAACAGTTTTCATATTTCTTTCAAACAGTTTTCTTGATTTGAGTCCATCGGTAAAATTCGAGTACAATTCACCCTCCTCTCAGATCTCACTTGAGTATACTTGATATATTATTATTATTATTATTATTGATTCAAACGGATTAAACAGTATTGAATATTTGTATTTAACTTAAAATTTAAATATACGCTTATCACTTAAATGCTAGTACAAATAAAATATTTAAAAGTATACATATATAATATGTATAGTGTGTTTACTAATTGATATAAATTTAGAATTTTTCGATCCTATTAAATTTAAAATTTTCGATCGAGGATCAATTGAGAAAAAAATAATAATTTTATAAAGTTTATGTCAACAAAAAAAAAAAAGAAGAGAAACTTACTCTCACAATGGAAGGCTCCTTTTTACAATTTTAATTCCAAAATATTCTCTCTTTTTTTCCAACTAACTCTAACCAAATTCGTAGTCCAAACTTTGGTCAACATATTCTGTGAGCTCACTGTTCAGACGGAGATTCGCCGGAGGAAATGGAAACGCCGGGGAGTGAAGTTCCGAGGGTCAAATTAGGCTCGCAAGGCCTAGAAGTTTCTAGAATCGGGCTGGGCTGTAGAGGCATGTCTCCCAATCATGGCCCGCCCAAGCCCGAGCCCGAAATGATCAAGCTCATTCAACACGCCATTGATCGCGGCGTCACCTTCCTCGATACGTCCGATCAGTATGGACCTCACATCAATGAACTTCTCATCGGCAAGGTAAATAAAATGTAACAATTACTTCTTTAATGTGTTGTACCTCCTGCTTTGCTGTGTTGTACCTTGCTGCTTTCCCAATTTATACACTAATTGAGGTAGTTAAACATGTGCATTCTAAATTTTATTTTGTTTAGGCAATTAAAGGAATGAGAGAAAAAGTACAAATAGCTTCCAAATTTGGCATAAGTTTGAAAGAAGGGAAAATGGACATTTGTGGTGAACCAGAGTATGTAAGAGCTTGTTGTGAAGCTAGCTTGAAGCGACTAGATATCGACTGCATAGATCTTTATTATGTTCATCGGATTGATATCCGAGTGCCTATTGAAATAACGGTTTGACATCTTACTCTTTTTTTTTTCCTTTATTATATTTGAGGATTTCTAGCAAACTTGTTGTAGTACTGTTCCGTCGCTATCTGTTGTTTACACTAGTATCTGTTTTTTCTTATATTCACATTACTTCTTTTTCTAGACTACTATGAACTATTTTTCCTCGAGCTGAGGGTCTATCAATAACAACCTTCCTATCTATGAGGTAGGGGTAAGGTTTGTGTATACTCTATTCTCATTCAAACACCACTTTGTGGGACTACACTAGGTATGTTGTTGATTTCTAGCGAATTGTTGGATTGTGTGGTTTGTGTAAAGAGGTAACAGTAACCAGTTAATCACTTGGATAAAAGCAGATTTCACATGGATATAGCTTGGCTAGAAATCGCAAAAATCTTCTAGTCTTTTTTTAAAAAAAGGAATTGATTGAATCAACTGTGTGGGAAATGGTCCCGAGCTATTTACTTGAATCCACTTTTATATTGCCAAACCGACATATTCATGAAGATCTTCTGATGCACTATATTTCTCGGACTCTTCAAAAGTGTTGATGGAGATGGGTGCGTGTAGGATCCTTCCTCCAAAGGCAGTACTTTGGGAGAATCTGATTAACATAGCTGATGTGTTGTTTGTCAATCCATGAGATAAATTCAGAGATGGAACAATGTTCTACTGATGGTAGAGAAAAAGTGGCATACGAAAAGGTTGCATTGAATCTTATGCTATGTGAGAAATGTAATGTGTTCCTCTCGAATTCTCGGAGGATAGGCCAATGCTTTGAAATTCTTGTGTTGATAAAGTTTACTCAGTAAAAGAAACACTCATCTATGCTTACTGTAATTTCATAGTTTCTCTAACTATGAAAGAATTTCTGTCTATGTCACACTTACCCACTCTATGCTCTGTCACCAACGAATTGCTTTATGATGAAATCACAAACAAAGGTTACATCATTGTTAGCTACTACTATCGTTTTTGAAAGCATCACCGAGAAAAAATTAATCTTCTATTATAAACAAGTAATGCAAAACACGGGGAGAGAAAATGATAGGTGGATGAAAGAGTGTCAATAAAGATGAAACTCCAGTCAAATAGAAGAATCAACATTTCGACAATGGAGTATCTCAAATTGGCAATTTGTTTATTATGCTTATTGTTATTTTTTTTTTTGTGACATTGTGTGGCATAGTGTGTAGATGGGAGAACTGAAAAAATTGGTTGAAGAGGGTAAAATCAAATATATAGGTTTATCTGAGGCTTGCGCAGCAACAATCAGAAGGGCACACGCGGTGCATCCAATAACAGCTGTTCAGATGGAGTGGTCATTGTGGACCAGAGATCTTGAGGAAGAAATAGTTCCAACTTGCAGGTAATGTGTCTCTTAGAGTTCACTCTTTCAGATAGTATGAAGGTTCTTCTGAGTAAATGCCTTCTCCAGAGAATTAGGAATTGGAATTGTTCCGTATAGTCCTCTCGGACGAGGATTCTTCTCAGCAGGTCCAGAGTTGATTGAGAGCTTGGCCGAGGGAGACTTCCGCAAGGTTGGTCTAGTTGATTGCACTGTCTTCGATCTTGCATGATTTTCATTTGCAGTTAGCCATTTACCTCAATTAGCTGCATATCATACCCATCATTTTCCTTTTAAACCAAAATTCTGTAACATGTGTCATTGGCTTTTTGTGAAACTCTCAAAGCCTCTCCTTTGGAGAGCTCAACATTAGCATCAACGTTGTGACTTTCCTACTCAGAACCAACGGCTTGCTGATTAACTGAGCTCGACCAATCTACCAGTATTGATCTTGATGAGATTTCATTAGTATTGATGAATTAAGGTTACGAAACACATGCTACCTTACGAATAAGGCGATCTGAATACAAGATCAACGAGTCTTAACTTCTAGTGCAAATTCGGACATAAAAAAAACACTCTTTATATATTAACATGCTTAGAGTGTACAAAATATGTACTTCTATCCCACAAAGAATGGCGGGTCACAGTGTCATGGTCAATGCATCCAAATTTTTGGTATATCTGAATCATAGAAACTTAACTAGAAATCACAATATTTATAATTAGCACGATACAAAAGTAGAGTTGTTTAAACGAAGTTGTCATCAAAGAAAAAACTGTTTCGGTTCATTGATACTGGGTAACTCTATCCATCAAGGCATAGACAGATGGAAAGAAATCACCTGGTCTTTTTTATTTGAACTTGAACCTCATGGTTCTCAATCCAGTTTGCCAACTCATCCTTATCGCTCGAAATCTCTTCTGATACAGCACGTTATAATTAACATATAAAACAATACATATGATCGGGATGGCTGATGATCATTTGCTTTTTTTTCCCCAGAATATACCAAGGTTCAAGCCTGAAAATTTTGAGCACAACAAGCAAATATACGAGCAAGTCAAGGAAATAGCATCAAGAAAGGGATGCACCACATCACAACTTGCATTGGCTTGGATTCTTCACAAAGGAGATGACATATGCCCCATACCCGGTACCACCAAGATTGACAATCTCAACGAAAATGTCGAAGCCATATCTGTAAAGCTGACAATTGATGAAATGATGCAGTTAGAGTCCTGCGCTGCTGAAGATATGGTTAAAGGCGAAAGGCACGCATTCATGTGGGCAACTTGGATAAATTCGGAGACTCCACCATTGTCCTCCTGGATAGATGAATAATGGATACTTTGTCGTCTTGCTTTGGAAGAAGCCTCCGTTAAGGCCCAAGTCTAATTCGAAGTAAAGGCTGAACCCGGACTAATGTCAGTTCAGCATTTCTTTCTAGTAGGTGCAGCAGAGACTAGGATTTACAAATCTACAATGTTCTGGACATAAGTCAGTGTGCACACAATGTAGTTTGCTCGTAGTCTGAACTTATTTTGCTAGTGCATACCTTTATAGCTAAGTTTTACTTGTTTTTGCGATGAAAATTTATTGTTATCTCCTGTGTACGTACCTTTAATCCTTTGTGCGATAGAGTTCTTCCACACAAGACTCCTAAATCACTTCAAGTCTCGATTTTTCAATGTTATCGTATGGTTTAGAATTGCATATTCAAGTTGTACTTTTTCATGGCCGCTAAACACTCTATAAAGTAGAGCATTTATCCGGTTCTTCTCTATACTTGATTTACTTAAAACTTGGAGCATCTCAAAGTGATAAATCTTCCAGAGACTCGAATCTGTATCCTCGTAAATCTATGCTTTACTTTTTTCTGCCTGAGTTTTATAGATATGTATAGGTTCATGTTAACCAACCTGATTTGATGTAGGCTATCAAAGGAATAAGAGAGGAAGTACAAATAACTATCTAAGTTGTTATCCAAAAGTACTACTTGGTGACATTTTTCAAGAGTCGGAACAATATAGATAGCTTTTGTATCAAAACAACTTTCATTCAGTATTCTATTGATTGATATTAGGGAGGTATACTTGTATTCAGCCAGCTTTCAATTGTATACTTTATTGAATTTTGCAGGTGTAAGATGAAGGGAAACAACTATTATATTACAAAAAACAAAGAAGAAGCAATGTATTGACAGGTTGTAAAATAATAACAAAGGCAACAAGAAAAGACCATCTAAAAGGATTTCAGCTCTAGGCGCAGAATACACTTGAGCACGATCATGAGCATGGCTGCAACAATTATCAAATTCAAATACATCCTCGTTAGTTTGAAATCAAGATGTAGCAATTAAGAGAAAGCAAGCATCAAATTAGAAGAAGGAATATATAGCATTGTTGTGAATCTGATGGAAGGGAATCCCACCATAAGGTTCTCCGCAAGTGTTGGTGGAAAGGCTTCCGTGTTTTGGATCCTACAGATGCAAACTTGGAAAGATCTTCAGTGAAACAGAAGCTCACTCGACGTTCCTTCCATTCAAAAGGTTGAAACTGGCTATGATGACCCTTCACTGCCAACATAAGCTTTTCTTCTCGACTCTTCTCCAAGCAAAAGTGAAGCACTAATCATGAACCTGACAGTATTTGACCTTACCATTATACCTTCTATTTGAAACCATTACCACGTTACTCTGAATGAGATCCATCAAGTAACCTTCAGCTGCCTCTTCCATCAATCTCCCAGATTCAATGCTCTGCACAAATCCTTCCGCAATCCATAGACTTATCAATTCAGACACTCGAATTATTGCATCCTCCTGAAACATCCCCATATAAAGAAGACAAGGCTTTAAACAGTCGGTTAAGTTATAGTAACTCAACTGCATAGTTGAAAGACTATATTCTTCCGACTCACAATCAAGGTGGTCAAATAAATCATCTTTCACCTCATTCCACCAAGATTCTTCCATTTTCCTTTTTTTGATTATTCCAGCTACCAAGACAACCCCTAGGGGCAGTCCTTTGCATTTTTCTGCAACTGCTTGACTCACATCTTGTAGTTCAGGCGGGAAATCTTCCTGTTATGCGAAATTCGAGATAATACGAGAAAATATAAACGCGAAAAACAAAGACAACAGATTTACGTGGTTCACCAATAAATTGGCTACGTCCACGGGGAAGAGGGGGAGCAGTTTTATTATGGAGAGGCAAGAACAGAATTACAAAATAGGGTTTGCCATAGCGTCTATATATAGTGCTAAGCTACGCCCTAACAGGCTTGGGCCCAAAATACAGAATTGACAGATAATTAAGGACCCAATACAACAACATTGTATACCGGATCCGATTCAAGGCATTCAACACTTCCTTTTGAAAAACTTTTTTCTGCAACAATTCACAACTCTCTTCTTTTGTGAGGAATGGAAGAGAATAAGGATCAGTATGGCAATTGACTTGTTCGCCCACTTTCTCAAGTCGAGTTGTTACTACTATTCTGCTTCTATTTCCGGAATCTGGAAAGGAAAGCCTTAAGTCATCCCATGCCATACAATCCCACATATCATCCAAGACAATGAGATATCTCTTGCCCATTAAGCTTTTCCTCAACTCATCAGCAAGGATATCATCCTCATATCCCTTGTCCTTGGAACCGGTAACTTGACTCAAAATCTCTTGTAATAGCTTTCTCCGGTTATATGTTTGGGAAACGATGCACCATGCTCGAACATCAAAATGAGAAACAATGTTGTCACTATTGTACACCTTTCTAGCAACTGTCGTTTTCCCTTGTCCCCCCATGCCTACAATTGGGATGACGTCTAGCTCATTTGTACCTCTAATCAGATACTGAAACATTTTTTCTATGTCATTCCCAAAACCCACTATATCCTCATCAGTCACTGGATTGATATGTCGAGTTGGAAAGTATTCAAATGGTGCTACCACATAGCAAGGCTTAAGAGCAATGTCCGCTGACCACATCTGAGTCACCTGCACATTAATTTGCTTGATTTCTTTTAAGATTGTTGGAAGTGAGCAAAAAATATGCCAAAAGACATTATACTGAGCAAGAATAGAGTCAATCGCAACTTCCGCTTCATATGCCCAATTGATAGTACGCCTGTGAAGATCTTGAAGAATTTCATGTTCATGGTGCACCTTGGCGACATCTCGTAAAATGGATGATAAAGATGACAGATCCTTCTCTAAAATGGATGTAAGAGCTGATAGCTCTTTCTCCAAATTCCCCAAAAGAGGTTTCATCAGGAAATCTAAACAAGATTTAGATTTCGACATCTCCTTCAGTTTCCTTAGAAGAGAATCCAGAAAGCTCCATCCACCAACAGTGGGGAATTGAGATGGAGTGAATTTTAAGGATTTATAGTACGTCTCCACTTGTGCCTTCAGATCTTTAGTTTTCTCCCATATCTGTATTGAGCAAAGACTTATTTTACTATTGTCATCTTTTTTTATAGAGCTAGGAAGAAGCTTTTGAATTACATATAGAACATCACCCGCTATAGCTCCAACCTTTTCCATAACTTCATTCAACCAGTTACCATTAATTACATGATTTGCGACATCAGCATCAAGGAAAACCAACAAGAACTCTATTGCTATATCAATATTTTGAGGAGAGTTATTATTAGGAAATTTCTCAAGCTTTTTGTTTCTAAGATACATCAATAGACTATGGAGATGATGAGAAAATCCTTTTGGTAATTTCTTGTCCTTGAAAGTTCTTGATTGAGTAAACTTGGAAGCATTTAGTTCACCGAGAAAAAATTTCTTTATTTCCAGCTCTACTAAGATAATCAAGAATAATAAGTAAGGAGGTCTATTCAAGATATCATCCTCATCCCCATCCCCATCCTCATCCTCCTCCTCCTCATCATCAACCTTATCAACATCATCTACAAAATTAGAAACATCGTAACCTAAAATAGCAAGACAAAGTTGTCCCACGTTGTAAGCCATGAAATGCATTCGAGTCTCCAAACATTCCAACTTCTCATGGTTGACGTAACCTGTTATGCGGAATTTGAGATAATACGAGAAAATATATAAACGCGAAAAACAAGACAACAGATTTACGTGGTTCACCAATAAATTGGCTACGTCCACGGGGAAGAGGGAGAGCAGTTTTATTATGGAGAGGCAAGAACAGAATTACAGAATAGGGTTTGCCATAGCGTCTATATATAGTGCTAACGAGTCCGATTCAAGGCATTCAACATAACCATTTATCTCTGTAACATATAAGTATCTCAAAAATCTCATTTTCTTTTGAACAATTTTAAGTTGCTTTATAAATCTGTGCATTTCAAGGCTTTCTTCTGGAGGGTCATACCTAGCCCTTTGCAGTAAAATCATCAGTACATCATTTAGATTCTTTCCAACACAATCCATATATTTCGACAGATCAGAATCATTCAACTCATGGTTGTAACTTAAACTGATTTTACCTTCAAAGAATTCCAACAAATGTAATTCTAACCTTGTTAAATTAAGGTTAGTTTTACATTCATCCGGAATTCCATCCAATACCCACTGAACCATTTTCGCAATCCATTTGTCCTTTTTGAGTTTGACGAAGGAATCAGGCAAAAGAACATGATGATACTTTAACACCATTTCAAGTTTCTCAATTCGATTAATCTTGACCCTATCCAGATTACCTCCACTCTTGATCCTTCTCAGGTGATCTAACATATCTTCAATTTCATTTTGAGCCATCCTCCGTACAAGACTTCCTGCAAGTGTACCAACTCTTGGAATTAGTTTCATTAAGAGCCACATTTTTATTCATCTAATCTTTTGAAAGATTATTTCATCTAACAAATTTTGCATACTTAAACCTTTTTCATATGATCTCAGACTTTTTTTCTTGATTTCAGTTTTCGTCAACAAAGAAACTGGCTTCCTAATATAATAACTATTAGTTGAGTGGACCATCAAATTTTGTATCAATAGAAAAAAGTAATTCATGAAGAAGATGCTTACAGTTAAGTTAACAAGTGAAACCAACTTGAAACTTTTGTCTTCTCTTATGCCTGTTTATTATCTTCAATTTTCTGATTCATCAATCATAATTAAAATTGAAAGCTGACTTCATCAAGAGAAGAAACAAACATTATGGGGTAAAAATGAGAGTAATAGTTCTCAGATTCGGATTTCAACAAAGATATGTTTTCCGAGTTCACGTATTAAGAGAAGTTAGAAAAAAAGTTTAATGAAATGAAATGGATGAAGGTTTGAATGTTTGAAGGAAGAGCTCCCTCTCTCTCTCTAATAATTCTTACAAGAGATGAATTGCAGTAGCAAGTTGCTTTTGGTGGTATCTGTAAAGTGGCTCAATAATACAACCATATTATTTGTCTTTTTCTCAAGGAAAATACTCACAAAATAAAAGGTTTATGACTCTATAAATAGAGACATGTTTCTTCTAACTTAATCAGCATTCACAATGTAGTCTTAAAGGCATTGAGAGTTTTGGTTAGAGGTAGACTTTGTGGGTCACAAGCTTGATACGTTATCACTTGTGTGAACCTCCCATGTATTCCTAGTGAATTGGTTGAGGTTGTTTCTCTCTGTATTTTGTACTCTCATATTTATAGTGGATTGCTCATCTATTTTGTGGACGTAGGTCGATTGACCGAACCACGTTAAATTTTTATGTCTTTTGGTATATTTCTCGTTGTATTCTTACTCGTGGTCTTTCAAGGTTTGCTTTGCTAGCTTCCGCGTTTACACCTGCTTATTTTTTGTCCTAACAAAAATCCCTCGAATAATGAACTTTTATTCAGCATTTTGCTGATCTTTCACAATGAAAAATTTGATTAACAGGACAAGTGCGATATAAAAATTACAAATGTAGGGCCCCATTTGGATAATGCGATATAAATTCTTATTGATATGAAGTTGAAATTTTGATTGTATATGCAAATATAGATCACATTGATATCAAAAGTCACTCAATTCTTATGCAATATTACTGAATGAGCAAATCATCGTTCATGAACAAAATATCAAAATATCCTAAAGCACCGCATTGATAAATCACATTTATTCATGATATACATAGGTAAGAAGGGAAAAATAGATTTTATGGCTCAATACTAACGTTAAATTAATTAGATGACTTGTTTCACAGAAAATTGATCAGTTCGATAGATAAAACACATGAAATCCTTGTAGAGTAGAGTTAGATTTCAAATTGTAAATGATTGTTTCCCTAGAAGAACATAACAGAAAACAAGAAAATCTCTTATCTACTCATGTTACATAAAAATGAAATAGAGAAAGTAGTTGTACAACATCATCAATTAGCTTTTATGATCTTCAAGCAAAATAAACTCAAAAATAAATTAAAACTGTAAATGTTAGATGAAAAAAGAAAACTAGAAATAATCCAAAACAATCATATACGTAGTCTTCTAACTGGAAAAGGGAAAGAAAAAAAAAACAAAGAGAGTTCACTTTTTATCTTTAAAAAGCTAGTATGAAATTTACTTCCATATGTACAAATTTTGTGTTTCTAAGAAGCAAAATAATGGTGACAAAAATCCTTTTAAGTCAATCATCAGCTAAAGTGCTTCCTCCCATTTTGTTATTGACTTGATTTCCTACATCCACATTTGCAGTTTTCAAGTTCTGTATTCAGATTCTGCATAAGAATAAGAAAACATGAAAAATATATTTCGACTATTTCAATCACACAGCTATAAAGGTGGGGCTAGAAAATTTATCAATTTTTATTTGCAAAACATATTAGACATCATTTATCCCAAATACATTAAGGTTAAATTGTTCGGTTTGGTGTAAACTCATGTGAGAATATAAGATGTGTTGCTCGGGCCAAAATTGTTGTACTAATGTTTGATCATAGCTTTTGGAGGATCTAATCCAACACACTGGCTGTATCTTTGAAGAGTCCGAGGAACATAGAGTATAAGTAATTTAGGTAAAGCTGCAAAGCAGTAAGGTTGATCATTTTGATCACTCACCTGAACCTGATCTTGAAGGGTTCGAATATGCTGCACTGCTAGATCCAGCATGTCAGCGTAGCTCGTTTGCTGCGAAAACAAACAAGAAATTGTTGTTAATATTGGAGTGTAGCTCGTTTGCTGCGATAAAATTTGCAGCTAAAACATGTTCCAATAAGCTCCAATTGAGAAAATATTGTGGAGTGGAAGCAAACTATACCTTGTCCATGTTTGGAACAAGATCTTGCAACTTCTTTAGTTTCCCACTAATTCTGGTTCTTCTCTCCTGCATAAGATGAGAAAAGAAAACAACATTCATTATTGTGTATTAGTAAAAGCAAAACATAGCTATGATGATCCAAATTTTGAGGAAAAGTATTTCAAATGCCACAACTACTACATGTTGACAATTAAATCTATTGTTACATAATAGCAAAGTTGGCATTTAAAATCAGTGGCTGGAAGAGTTTCATCAGCTTCAGATAGTATCTTGAAATTCATTCTCAATCGAAGCCATATCAAATGAAATGAAGCAAGGGAAAAATAAATTGATAAAGTTCAATTGGATTTTTATTTTTTTTGTTCATTATAAGGGCCAAGTAAAGGAATGGCTTAAGAAATATGAAGATCACCCTTTCTGCAATGCTGCGAGGATGAGTAGCACAACCACGCTTGGCACGAATTTTGCAAGGAACAGAATCCTCGGGGATGTGCAGCAATCTATCCATAGATGCTATTTCTAGAGCTGTCTGAGACAAGCCAAACTGAAACTGAAAATGGTTCAAAAATCGAAAGCATCAGTTCATCCTCCCACAAGTAATAAAAATGCAGTTTTCATCAATTTTTGTGTATGTTACACACGAGAAACATGATTGAGTATGCCAACATGGATTATTTTGTCTGTTTTATTTTACATACTTCTGCAGAAAGAAAAGAAACACATATACAGAATGTAGTTGTAAGGTTGTTAAGGGGAAAAATGTAAAGGAAGTATATCTATCGCCGTTTACATGTTGAAAACACAGATGTCAAACGGTGAAGGTTTATGTGTTTTCTGATAGTGACCATCAAGTTCATATTAGCTGGAAGAAAGAAGAAAGGTAGGGAATTAGAGACAAAAGAATGCAAGCAAAAACCAAATCATCAACTTTTTGAAAGATTTCAAATAGCGTGTTGAAGGAGAAAAAACAGATTTTGAATCAGTTGTAAGATCACCAAATCAAAGCACATGACATTTTTTCATCTAGAAGGCTAACATCATTAAAATTACATCTCACTTTTTTCACATAAATATTGTTAACGTTAGGCATATCACATGCACAACTCTAGAATTCAGGATAAAGAAAACATGACCCTTAAACACTCACAACTAAAAATACAATTTCATCAGAGAAACATACTTCCACAAAGTTACAATTATATTACCTGAGTTTCCCCGTCATCGAGCCCATTGACAATGTCATTGCTAATCTGCTTGGATCGTTTGCTAGGTGTGACAGAGAACATTATAGAGTTGTTATCTTCCCAAGAACCCATCGCGAAACTACTTGCACTGGCATAAGAATGTGTTGACTTTCTGTGGCCATTGGCTATACTGGTCCCTTCAATATCCTCATTTTCCTCTGCTATTTGAGAAAGAGCTTCTTGCCTTGTGAAGCTAAGCTGAGAGTTCAGCCTTGTTATTCCCCGGCCACTATCTCCACCGCCTTTTGGGTTATAGCTTCCTCTCCCCATTGAAACTGAAAATCCTAACGTCAAGTCAAACTTGAATGTTATTACGAGTTATGGTAACGAGTTCTTTTTACCAAATTAAAACCTTTACAACATATTAGATATGAATCTTTTCGTGAGTGTGACTCAAAATGTCATCTCAAAAGCTGATAGTTCTGGTGTGACCCTTGTAGTCTCCATGGAAAAGTATTTGGTCTCATTTGGCTCTATATATTAAGGTCTTCTTTGACAAAATTAAAGTATATTACAGACATAACATAAAAGAGATCCTCTTTTCCACATCAAATTGTTAGACTTCCATTTGATATCTAATTTGAAGTCTTTGTTTGACAAGGTATGAATATTACTACTCAAACAAAAGATAAAACCAACGACAATAAGATGTACACACACCTTATCCTACCTTGTGGGGTAGAGACATTGTTTCTGGTAAAGCCTCAACTCAAAACTAACTGATCTACTAAAGCTCCATTTCATGGGATATATGGGGGGAAATATCACCTAGTGTTTTCTCTTTGTTAGGAACTGAACCTAGGACCTTATAATGCTTAAACCTCCTTCATATGAACAGTAAACGAAAAAGTCCTTGATTTAAATATTTTTAAAATAAGTCATTATTTAAATTTTATCACTATTTTCACAAGTTGTGAAAATATAGCCTTTGAAACTAATAAAACATTGAAGTTTGTTTATTGTCTACAAAATTTAAGATGATAAGCAAAGCATTTAATTTCTTATATGGAGAATCATAAATTACAAGAACAAATAAAAACAGGATCATCTGCTAACAGTCGACTGTAAAAGTTTCAGAAAATATCTTAGAAGGGGAGAAAATGGAGTCTGGCGAAAAGAACATCAATTATTGTAGAACTAGTAAAGCACTCAAAAAACATTGGGCTGGTTTTAGGTGGCGGCTAAGATAATAATAATAATAATAATAATAATGGATAGAGCAAGTGGGAATAACGGGTCAGTTAAATACCCATGCACGTGATAACTGACCAGTCATGGAATTTTAGGAGCTGTTTGGTGAATGCATCTTGACCTCAAAATAAGTAAAAATGGATTCAAAGAATCGTAGGCACAATCACCATCAATTAAATAAAGGGACAAAACTCCTTCGCTTTCCTTTATTCATTATTTTATTGGCTAGTTGCTACTTTTACTAGAATTTTATATTTTATATAATGTCAACTTGCTATATTTGAAAGTTTGGACCCCACAAAAGAAATGCTCACTTCCTCCAATAAGGAGCTTCTTACTAAGATTATGATTAAGGAAACAACAAAATAATACTCTAATATCTATATTGCTCGTTGGGCCCAAGTGACAACTTGTTCTATAAAATCAATTAATAATTCGAAACTTATATCTCTACTCGTATAATTTACAGAGACCACAAAATACTTTTTGGCCCCTAAAAGTTTTTCAATTCTTTCTATTACATTACTACATAATTATACAATATTCTGTTTCAAATATTTTTTGACAATCTTACTTCAAATAACTTTTTCTTAGCCTAAAGTTTCATCACCTCGTAAAGAAGTACATATTGTCCTCCCTATATTCTATTTGTGATATTACACATATATGTTATTGTTATTACTCATGGAATAAATTTTTTAAAAATGATGAAAATGATACTATATAAAATGAATAATATGTCCCAAGTTGTGCTTGTTTAATTTATTTATTTATTTATTGTTTTATTTGGGTTGAAGAAAAGAAAACTACAACATAACTAATGGAATAGACTCGTGCTCAAAGAATCACTTCAACCTCTCATATATCAATTACCATAAGTAGAAAAAATGAATAAAGGAACCCCAACACAACTTTATTGACCCATTCAAGTTTGTGTGACATAATGATCATGACTTAGTTCATATACACATTAACTTAAGAAAATACTACAACGATTAAAGGTCTAATAGTAGACCTAAACCAAACGTAGAGTAGATTATAATTATTAAAAAAAATTAATAGAGAATAAATTGCCCTTTTTCGAGGTCAAAGCATCCACATTGTATGTCCTATTCCAAATCAATACATCTTATTGGCAAAAAATCATAGATTAAACCATCCTTTTTAGTTGAAAGGAGAATTTATTTCTATATCGATCGGACACTTCAAATATATAGAAAATTGCATGTCAGATCTTTTAAAATAGTACATTTTAAAAGAATCGTGATAACAAATTTAAAAAGTTCAACCAACTAAGATGATCAAAATGAGTTGTAGAGTTTTTGATAGTTGACAATAAAAGCATAGCCTTTCTGTCTCCCCACCTCATATCAAATTAATTCACAAAAGTAGTATCATTCTTTCTCCCTTCCCTGCTTCTAAGGATCTAGGCACCATTAATTATATTAATACACAGGTCAAATATTTTTTAATTAAAATCGAAAAACAACAAGGATCAGTGATGCATGATTTCACAATTCCATGGATAATGAATTCATCTTTCTGATCTTCTCCACTTTGAATATCAAAATTTTATCTGAAGAAAAATTTCATGATCTTCACTTAACACATCACACGTTATACTTTTACCATTAAGATCAAACCCCTTTCCCCTTAGACTAAAAAGAAATAAAATTTGACTTTCATATAATTAACTACGTATACGTGATTAATTAGATACATGCAAGTTGGTTTAAATATAATAGTTATAAAAAACTAAGTAAAAAATTTATTTAATATATTAACTTATAACTTCTTTAAATTTTCTCACCATTAGGATATATTATTGTTTATAAGCTCAACAGTGTCAAATTGCACAGGTTGCATCTAACTCCCTTCAAAATCCTATCTCCAGAAACATTTTTTTAAAAAAAAATATTAATTAGTGCTAATGAGATTCTATCTTAAAGAAGGATCCACCATTTAATGAGTAATTAATAAATACCAGTGGTTTCATTGGCCAAATGTTGTGGGCGATTGGAAACTTAGCAGACACACATGCATTCACCTTCACCAAATGTGGAACCCACCTTTACATGTCACTAAGAGTTGAGACAGGATTAAGACCTACCAATTAGCTCCACTAATCTCCTAATTTGCCTATTGATGGATAAGTTATTTTTTTAAAAGAGCAATAATAATTTGCGGCTGCTTACGTTGTATACCTTCTAATTTAGGAAAACTAATTCCATTTACTCTAACCAACCCAAGATTGTTCCCCTCTACTTTTTATATTAATTAACAATAAGCGGAATTAAGATTTAAAGTATATAACTTTTGAATTCTAAATCATTAAGTTGGTTGTAAAACAAGAATTTCTCAAGATAAATATATAATTTTGGCTAAATGTATCAGTTTTTTTTTATATGCTTCAAAATAATGACACATTTTTAATCTGAAGCTTTTAAGGTATACACATCTTATAAAAGTTACATATATGTTTTGGGATGTTACAGACCAAAACTTGTAGACGTATGTACTTTTTTTTTCAAAAGTTTGTACAAAATCAAATTATGACACGTAAACTGAAACTAAAGAATTAACAAATCATTTCTTGTTTTTCCTAAAATGGATACTAATATTTATAAATAATTTCAACTTGCCAAACGATTGATAATTGGGACTAGAGGGAGTATAAACCTTGAATTACACGATGTATTCAATTTACAAACATGAACTACTGACGTCTATCTGGTTTTAACATATTTGTCAAGATTGGAAAGTATTGATTTGGAAATGGTAGAAGGTAGATAGATAAAAGATGAAACTGTTTTTAGTGATTTGATTTCTACAAAATAGACATAAAATATATGTATATTCTGTGCTTTCGAGACTTTTGATATAAGATTATATGTATATTAAGTATGTTATTGTTATTATCTTAGACAGATACAAAGAGCAGACACAAAAATACACTCACCATAGGAAAAGTAGAATTAGCTAAACTTTTGTTGATATGATATATTTTCTCTGTTCCATTTTATGTGAGATGATTCAATAATTGATGGACATATTTTCTTAAAAAATTTACATATTTAAAATTGCTTATAAATTTAATAATTCATAGTTCAAAATTTTTAAAGAATTCCTTTTAACTCACCAATTTAGTAACTGCATCAAGTGGGACAAATGAAGTAGTACTTCTTTTTTAAGATTAAAAGTTAAAAGTACTAATCATATGGAGGGAAAGAAAAAATTAGTTTGCAAGTTGTAAGGAGGTATTAAAGATTCTTCGAGTACTAAGTATATCCTTAAACATGTACATAACTCTCCTAATCTTTTGGTAAATTTCTTTTAGCAACTTGTTATATGTAATTAGATAAGACAAACTCAATAACTCTTAGCATATTTCCCCACTTACTCTATATGTGTCCTTTTCTTGAGTAATTAATTATGTTTAAGTGCTCAACTAGTCAGTTTATAACGTCCAATTGTGACATAAGTAAATCTTACTTTTGTACTGTAATCTCATGACAATTCATTTAGAAGTTAATGTAGTCCAATGAGATGATTAATATAAGTTAATCCTCCATTAATTGGTTCTATCTGCAAGAAACCTACTTTCTCATTTCATCGGTAGCTAATTACACTTTTTTTAAAAGGTAACTCAACGCATTAATTAAGCTTCTGCTGTGTCCGGGGTTTGGAAAAAAACAAATTACAAGAGCTTATTGTGCGTAATTCTATTTAACATTTTTGTAAGGGATTATTTCCACGACTTAAATAATTATGAAATTATCTTAACATGTTTAACCATGAAAATATTAGTTTTGCGTCGAAATTAACTTGTCATATAGACAAAATGTAACCAGGGAATACTTTAAAATGTAAAATGCATTTCAAAGTTTGTTAATTTATGCAAAGTTAGTTGTGATTAGTCAATTAGCAAAGTCTACTCTGATTGGTTAAAAAAGTTACCAAATGCTGATGACTTTAGCAGGAAAAAAAAAAGCAAACAGAAAGGAATCATATACAGGAAGGTTAAATTCGTCATTTGACATATCAATTAGGAAAAAAAGGAAAGTTGAAAACTTACCAGTATCACCTGCAGCAGTAGCAAGTTGATTAAGGAACCTCGCCGGTGAGCTACTATGTCGAACCAACGGCGTCGTTGAAGTCGTCGGCAAAACTCCTCCTCCGCCGCCGATTGTTAAGTCATTGAAACCAATTGACCTCTGTAAATTGGATTGTTCCTTCGCTTTGCTTGTAGATTCGGAATTTAACGAAGTAGATGCTAAATTGGACTGAAAAAACCGTGAAGGACCAAGGTGTGAGTGATGAGATCCGTGAGAAGCGAACTCGTGATTACCGTTAACGACGGCTTCAACTGCTGTAGTTAAAAATGATCCCGGAGCTGAACCGTAGCGAGTGAGACCACCGCCGGCGCCGCCAGCGGTGGTGCTGGTGTGGCTCATTGAACCTTGTGATGAAGAAGATGTTGATGATGGATACATTTGATAATTTTTTTCGAATTGGATTGTTAAGATTTGGAGGTTGAGAAGTTAATAGAGAGAGAGGTGGGTGGGTGGG